>NW_017726289.1:0-820 GCF_001865875.1 Lupinus angustifolius | reverse complement strand
AGTTTAACTTCTCAGTTAAACTTGAACCTTAAATCATGAATTCAGTAGCTAATTGAAATCAAGCAATAAACAAAGGATAAACTTTCCAAAATCAAACAACATTAATATAAAATTGAATCCAGGAGTACAAAAGGTAAGAAGATTACATTTCGATTCCCAACTACGAAGAACTAGCCACTCATCCTTGCCATTACAACACTCTGATCATGAGAAATACAAGAAATTCTGGATCTAAAGTCGTTCCCACAGTGTCTCCCTTCCTCTCTAGTTTTTCTCTCCCTAAAATTGTGTGAAAAAGCTTGGAAAATGGTTGGATAACCTCCTCTGCTTTTCGTAACCACCTATATTTGTTCTAGACTTCTGGTCTCTCGCTCGAGCTAGAGATTCTCGCTCGAGCGAGAGAGTAAATTTCAGCATTAAAAAATGACAGATCTCTCGCTTGAGCGAGAGAAGTTGCATTTCCACGCCTGAACACCTCGCCCGGGCGAGGGAGAAATAGTAAGCATTAGGTTTTTTGTCTTGAAATAGCGCCCGAGCGAGGCTCCCTCGCTGGGGCGAGGGGTACCAGTGTTTTCTGGTGATTTTCCTCTGAATTATGGCTTGAGTGACCATTACCTCGCTTGGGCGAGGCTAGTGCTATCAAAAACATATTATTCTCTCTTTTTCCTTCTTTTTTCATCATTTCTTACCTGCAAACGACAACAATTACTTAAATTCATAAACAATACAAGATTGCTAGATTATTGGGAATTATATGCAATTATATCATAAATCCACACAAAGTGCCCCAAAATCATACACATTTCATTAACATTTTGGC
>NW_017726288.1:0-530 GCF_001865875.1 Lupinus angustifolius | reverse complement strand
TTTTCCGGATAGCCAATGAAGAAACCACTAATGGTTCTTGCATCAAGCTTCTTTTCATGTGGGTTGTACACCTTTACTTCTGCTGAACAACCCCAAACATGGAGATGTCTCAAACTGGGTTTCCTACTAGTCCATAACTTATAGGGAGTTTTAGGAACTGCTTTACTGGGAACCCTATTCAGCAAATACGCAGCGGCCCTTAATGCGTACATCCACAACGATAAAGGTACATCACAATGATTTAACATTGACCTAACCATCTCCATTAGAGTACGGTTCCACCTTTCAGCCACAACATTCTGTTGCGGTGTGTAAGGCATAGTGTATTGAGCACATATGCCTTGTCTTTCGAGAAACTTTGAAAATGGTCCTGGACATTGTCCATTCTCATTATACTTTCCATAATATTCACCACCTCTATCAGACCTCACAACCTTAACCTTCTTTTCAAGTTGCCTTTCAACCTCGTCAATAAATACCTTTAGGACATTTATTGATTGAGATTTTTCATGCAACAAATATAGGTAACA
>NW_017726287.1:0-565 GCF_001865875.1 Lupinus angustifolius | reverse complement strand
ATGCGACACATGAGTTGTTGCACCAGAGTCTAACCACCAAGTATTATTAGGAACTTCAATAAGAAATGATTCATGTATAATGGAAACAAAATGTTTACCTTTCTTTTCGAACCACTTCTTTCTTTTAGGGCAATCCTTCTTAAAGTGTCCATTCTTCTTACAGAAGAAGCACTTCATTTCTTTATGGATTCTCCCTACTTTAATAGGGACCTTTTCCTTCCCCTTTCCTTTGTTCTTATTTCTTGGCCTGAATCTGCTGCTGGTGCTACCTGGCTCTTGAATGGTCATGTGAATGGAGTCATTCTTAATTTTCTTTAGCATCCCCTCCTCCTGAATGAGCATGGCCTTTACTTCCTGAAAATTCCATTTTTCCTTTATGGTGTTGTAATTCACCTGGAATTGGCCAAACTCAATGGGAAGGGAGTTAATGATGAACTGTACTAAGAATGCTTCTGTCACCTCCATTCCCATACCTTTCATTTTTGCAGCCAGATTCGACATACTTGTTACATGATCATGAATGGGCTGCGACCAATCAAACTTCTTGGTTGTCAGCTCTTTCATG
>NW_017726286.1:0-104193 GCF_001865875.1 Lupinus angustifolius | reverse complement strand
CAGTAATGTCTGATTGGGAGTACTCCTTGATCATTCTCATAAATTCCCTTGCATTATTTGTCTTAGGCATAGATGGCTTGACATTGTCAAAAATTGACATTCTCATCAAGCTAAGACTCAACCTATTTGACCGCTCCCAAGCCTAAAAAAGAGTCTTGTCAGCCTCCGAGCTGATCTCAGTTATGGTTGGTTCACTATCCATAATGATAGCCAAGTCCAACTCCATTACACCCAGTGAGAACTGGATCTGTTCAGACCAATCAGCATAATTCAGCCCGTTGAACTTGACACATCCGTTGCCTAAGGCAAAAGCATTGATATAAGCTGAAATAAGACATGTTCACTCTTTAATGCTTTGAATAAACTTTATGGATTCAAACTATACTTTATTCATGCACTTAATTTATCTTTGGATAAAATTTAAATGCATTAAACCTTCATTAATGATGCCTAATATTATACTTTAATGGGTAATTAATCATACTCCTTAAACATGCATGTTATCTTTGGATAAACGAGCACAAACAAGTATTTTTAAAACTTTAATGTCACTAAATATATGCAATAATCCACCTTTAGGTGATCAAGATATGCATTATAATTAATGAACAAACCCAATTTATTATCCTCATGACATCATAATATTAATTACAAGCAATGATCCACCTTTGGGTGATCATAATATGCTTCGTAATATCATTTTCACTGTTTCTCCCTCGCTCGGGCGAGGGAGCTGTTTCGCCCAAGCGAGAAATTCTCACTCAAGCGACAAAACATTGATCATTACTGTTTCTCTCTCGCCCAATCGAGAGATCCTTGATTAAGCGAGAGGTCCTCGTTTAAGCGCTAATTCAGGACCAAAAAATTTTCGTTACTGTTTCTCTCTCGCCCAAGCGAGGATACTCGCTTAAGCGAGGTTATGAGTTCTGGAAACGTTTACAGATTCATGGTTCTTCGCATACACCGATTTTCGTCATGCATACATCAATCAATTTCGTAAATTCAAGAAATGTCATAATGTCCCTAACCTTGCGCTCTGATACCAATTGTTAGACATTTCAAAACTTTTAGAGAAACTTTACATTGAGCCTTTAATGGTTCACAAGAACCCTTTATTTAGGATCTTGACATTATGACATTTACATGTAATAAATGTGGTTAAGGATTACCTGGTTCCATTGCTATTCTTTGTTGATGCTTTCTTTGATACTGCACTTTCTGGTTGCCTTTTGTTATCACCTCTCCTCCTTCCTTTTATGAGTTCCTTGATGATTAGAAACTCAGTTTCCTTCCTTTATAACACTGCAATGGACTTCCCTTTATGCAACCCTTATTTCTCTCATTCTTTCTATTAGTTATGTTTTTTTCAGATAGAAAAATGAATGAGTCCATTCAAGAATGAATGTTGCCCTCACTTTTTATTCCAATGCATGTTTTTCAGCAGTTATCAAGGAAGTAAACTGCCCATGAAGTGAGAGGGGAGGGAGTTGACAAAACCCCCACTAACCTGATCATTTAATTACCAACCATCATCACATTAGATACTTTCATTCAGATTAGTGACTTTCATATACATGGATCACATTGATTATTAAATTAATCTAACATAATCTTCCTACTTCAATGCCCCACATAGTGGAGCAACTAGTGCAACACCTTCATAGGCAAGATTCAACACAAAACGTCGTTGACATTGGCAAACTTGTGTTCACCATCATGCTCAACATAGGTCTAACAATATATTTTCTAAGGACATCTTAGACCCTAGAGTTTGAGAGCACAAGTGATTTTAAGGATCTTATGTTGAGGATCAAGGAGCACTAGTGAGGTTGTATCTTTATGGGATCTTTAATAACATAATTTACAAATGTACCATAAAGAGAGAGATAGAGAGAGAGTTTTGATGGAAGTATAAAGAGTGATTTCTTACATGTGTTGCATGATTAGTGTGAAAGAATGGAGGGTTCAAATTTCACCATTGATTTTGGTAAACTTTTCAAAAGTATTTTATGGGGTTATCTTCATATTTATATGGTTTGCAGAATTGCAGTACTGATTTTGGTATGCAATTCATTAGTTTGATAAAGACATTTGTATAGAATCTGATATGTGGTACACAACATGTTAAGTAGGTATATGATGAATGTGCTGAATGAAGAAACTATATAATTATGATTTTGTTGATTTTTGGATAGAGAGAAAGAAAGACTTTATGGAATTTTAATTAGAATTAAATATTTTGTCCATCATAGACCATCTTTTGATTGATTTTTCTTCTTGTAAAAATAGAATTTTGGTAACTTTTTTATAAATTTGTTTATTTTGATTTTAATTCATGTTTATAGTTAGGCTAAGTTAAATTCTGATGTATTACAGGACTAAATCTAAAATATCAGCACATTATAAGATATTAAAACATCAAAAATACCAAATCTAAAAAGTGCAATATATAGTGTCATTTAACATTAGAGCAAGTATATAGGACCTACACCAAATATTTTTATTGGACTAGAACACATTTAAGCCTTTTAATTCTCCCAATTAACTACCTTAATTTTTCATTTAGTTGTTTGAGTGCAAAAATTGAAGGATGATCTTGATACTAACCCTGTAAAGCATAATATAAGGACAAGATGCATTCCATTATGCCAAATAACAAATAAAGAACATTTTTATAAGATCTAGAAAAAAAAGGTAACATTCATATGTAAGAAAAGCAATCACTGCATAATACAATCACAATTGAGCTAATTTTTTACCTATTACATATATTTCTTGATTCCTCATCTGGTTAATTGAAATATCACATAAATTGAAATGCATTAATCCCTTGGAAACTGAAAGTTCATTAGCGACTTCTTGCATTGATGGTCTAGATTTTGGGTCAGGCCTCAAACATGCCAATGCTAGTGTTAAAACAAGCACAACATCTTGCATATCTTTTCTAAGAGAAGGAAGTGAAGAACGCGAATCCAATATATCTTTCACCATCATGTTTTGAGTACATGGTTTTGACAAAGATGAAATTAATTCTCTTGGATGGGTACCCATCATTGTTTCTAGAGCAACCACTCCAAAACTATAAACATCACATTTTGTAGTCACAGTCATTGTGTAAGCTAGTTCTACAATATACCCAAGCATTTATATTAAGATATCAATACAATATTGAAGAAATCAGATTTATATGTTTATACAGTCTATTTTTTTGAAAGGCAAACATCATATTATAAGAAAAAATTGTAATTATTTTTGTTCTATTTATTCAAGTGTGAAGTCATATTGAATATGAGGGAATGATTGAAAGAGTTTATAAGTGGAAAATGCTCATAGAATTAAAGTTTTAAGGTTTTTGATCAAGACAGTGGTGTCTCACCTCTGGCTATTCACTCTTCCTATATCCCCTTAGGTGGTAGCAATGAAACTCTCCGGTGGTTAGAGACTCCCAGGTCATGGTGGGACATGGTGGATAAGGGGGAACTAACCTACACTTGAAGGGAAGAGTGTTGATTTATTCAAGTGTGAAGTCTCACATTAGATATGAGAGAAGTAGTGAAAGAGTTTATAAGTAAAATATGCACATGCAAACAATGCCTTAAGGTTTTGGTTTAGGACAATGAAACTCCATAGTGGTTGGAGGCTCCTCAGTCGCGGTATAAAACGATAATTTTCTAGATATAGGTTAAACTAATATAGAGAGAGATAAAGCAAAACTTTACCTGGAGCAATGTATCCAAAGGTGCCAACAACTAGAGTTTGATTAGATAGATCATGATGAAGAAGTCTAGCAGTACCAAAATCAGAAACAAAAGCCTGCAATTCTGAATTCAGCAAAATGTTATTACTGCTTATGTCTCTATGCAGAATAGGTGGAGTACAATGATGGTGCATGTGAGCCAAAGCATAGGCTATATCTTTGATAATATTAACTCTCTTTCTCCAATTCAGTTCTTCAGCTTCATTGTCACTGACCAAGTTATAGAACAAACTTCCCTTTTCCATATACTCATACACCAAAAACATGCACTTGTTATGCAAACAAAAGCCATAAAGCCTAATGATATTTCTATGCCGAATATCTGTCAAAACCTTAACTTCATTGCAAAAGCTCCTATAAAATGATTCATTCTCTGATTCTGTTTTGTGAAGCTTCTTCAATGCAACACATTTACCATTTGGAAGTTGTGCTTTATAGACACTACCATAAGCACCTGTTCCTATGCAATATTTGATATCAAAATCTTCTGTTGCTTTAAGGATGTCTTCAAATGCAATTTTACCATCATAGTTCCAAATTGAGAATAAGTCTCCATTCCTTATGATTCTTCTGTCCTTATTCTTGAACTCGCGATGTTGGTCGCGATAAATGTAATGTCCTCCTCTTACGCAGCATGCGCAAATGAGACAGCCAATTGCGATGTAAATGACAATTCGCTCTGTGAAGTTGAAAAAGGGAGCTATAGAATTGCATAAGTGACCTGTTCTCTTATTATCATTACCAATCAACATTTCATGTCCGTAACGGGAAGCGCAAAAATGGCAACACGTATCATCAAATGAATTGTAAGACAAATCCATGTGTGACACAGATTCTAGTGCCTCGGGTATTCGACCGACGAGGTTATTATAACTAAGATCAAGATAAGTAAGATTGCCAATTTGAGTAGGAATGCTTCCATTTAAAGAGTTGTAGCTGAGTTGCACATAGTTGCAGTGAATAAGAATACCAAGTGGAATGGATCCTTCAAGCCTGTTGTGGGAAATGTTTAAAACTTGGAGTTTGTAAAGTTTTCCAATCCAAGATGGTATAAGACCAGTTATGTTATTATGTGAAAGGTGAAGGTTTTGTAATTGGGTGAGGTTTGCAAAAATATGCACTGGAATAACACCTGAAATTTTGTTATCAGAAAGATCTAAAACTTTCAGATTGATCAAGTGCTCTATTTCTAAAGGAATAGAACCACTTATATCATTTCGAGAAAGATCAAGATTCTGTAATTGAATGAGGTTTCCAAGTGAAGATGAGATTGACCCATTAAACTTGTTTCCACTCAAGTCCATTGTGACAAGGTTCTTCAAGTTACCTAACTCTTGAGGAATCACACCAGCAAAAGAATTGAAAGAGACATTAAACGCGACGAGTTGCGTGAGATTTGCAATTGTGGTAGGAAGCTCACCATAAAGTTGATTACAGGAAAGGTTAAGATGCATAAGACTAGTCAATCTGCTGAACTGATATGGAATTCCACCATGAATAGAATTGTAAGAAATATCAAACATGACAAGTTGAGTGAGATTTACAAGTGTTGAAGGAAGCTCACCATCAAGTTTATTCGAAGAAAGATTCATATGAGTGAGACTTGTCATGTGACTCAAGCTTGAAGGAATGCTTCCAATGAAGTTATTGACACTTAAGTCAAGCGTAACAAGTTTATTCAAAACTCTAAGTTCTTGTTGAATTGCACCACTCATATAATTGTAGGAAATGTCTAACATCACAAGTTGAGAGAGGTTTGCAATTGTAATTGGCAACTTCCCTGTGAAATAATTATGCGACAAGTCGAGGTGTGTGAGCTTCATAAGGCCACTTATTTCTACGGGGATTTCTCCGCATATTTGCATTTCGCTGAGATCAAGATGGACCAAATTTGGAAAGGCAGTGACATTAATATCCCATAAGCAGTGTCCTGAGAGAGAGTAGTTCAGTGGAGTTGAAATTGCAGTAATGCTTCCAACCTCATTGCACACAATACCAGACCAATTACAATGTTTTGTTATGTCTTGGTCACTCCACCAACGACTCGAAAGCAATGCATTTGCCTCTTCATTTAGCAGTGACACTAACAAATTGGATGCTGCTGCTGTGGTTGTAAGGGAAAAAGCAATGATGGTGGCACTAAGGGGAATCATAATCAATATCAAAGTGGAAATTGATAATGTCATGGTAACTACAAATTCATATATTCAATAACACACATTACACATAACACATAGCAGTGATAATACATATAAATACATTGGCCAATGGCCCTACCATGCCAAACATGGCAATGTGGAAATTATGATTTGAGTGACACTTCTTTTCATATTCTGGTCATTAGACCTTATCAGAATCTGTTAATGTTTTTTGTACATGAGATAACATTTGTTGTCCTTCTTTATTTGTGTTGTATTTTTAGAAGTATGTATATATAAAAAAGTTAAAAAGTGAATGAGAGATAAAGATTTGGTAAGAAATATAAACTGACAAATCCTAATATTAAATCTAGGTTTTAAATAGCGGTTGTGATAATGGTTTTGGAAACTTCCAAAACTTTAACGTTTTCCAATTGCTGCTGCGATATGGTTTCAACAACTCCCAAAATCTTAACATATCTGAGTCCATGAATGTCATGGACTCATTTAAAATCTTGGTTCAAATTATGGAACTCTTTAAGAAACAACAAAATTGTTGAAGTGTATGCCATTTTGAATGATATTATAAATTCCTCATATTTTGAGTATAATATTTTTACAATTTGTGTTGATTTTCTACTATACATTTTCACTCTTGCATAATGGTCTTGGATCTTTACAGATAAACAACAACAATTTGGCTGGGAGAAATTGCTTGGTTCCTGTAGCTAGAACTTAAGAACGTGACTTGCATATCAACATGTTCTTAGTCTAACTTCTGGGTCTAACTTATAGACCACGGAAACAAAAGTTGATTGAAGCTATCAATATCAACTTGATATTGAACTTTGGCTCCATTTTGAAATAGTCTAAGTGTGATGTTGCAAAGTTTAATATCCTCATTATGTAGTACATTTATAGTTTTTTTGGTACTACTTATTGGGTAAGAAACTATTTCGGAGTATGTGATTGTCCCTCCCAACAAGTATCTCTCATACGAATCGAACCCTTTACCTTTTGGTCATCCTATGAATCTAGCAAAGTCTTGCACCACTAGACCAACACGTTGTTGGTAGTCCATTTCTAGTTTGATAATAATGAAATGGTGATGGAGTGCAACCAGCATATGGAGAATCTGATTCCTATAAAGATTACAGAGTTTAATTGATTGGAATTTCACAAGTTCTGAATTGGAATTTAATTTTGGCATTGGAATGGTTAAGTTAGTTACCAACTTTATATTATGTACTTGAATCTCATCCGTCCTGATCAATTGAGCAAACAATATGTTTTTCTAAAAGTAAATTATAAGTGGTTTTAATTAATGCTAACTAGAGGGAATATTAAAGTAATGAAATCTCACATCTTGAAAATATGAATGAAGAACTATTTATAATGACTTGGGCAATCCTTTTGTTATGAGTTGGCTTTTAAGATAGAGTTAGGCCCAATTTTTTCAAACATGATAGAGCTCAACTTCCTTTAATAAGTTTTGAGTTCTAAATCAACCTTTATTAGGGTAACAAAATAGCTTTGGCAAAATAATAAGAACAGTCATCACCCAATCTTTTTGCCCTGCTGATTGGAGAACATAAAAAATATAAACTTGGAGTCACATTTGATAAGAATGTGTCCTAAGTTGACATAGTATACCAATAATTATTTTGGGATATTCATCCAGTTATGTTGAAAATAGTATGGAAAATAAAAGAAACATACATTGATCTGTTTGAGAAACTTTCTTATTTTATTTCACACACCATGAGCAAACTTTTTTAAATGAGTATATATGAAATTATTTTTATGTTCTTTTTCATTGCTTTCTAATTGCTGAGAAATACTTGCATTGAAATTGAAGGATATATGTTTGAACTGTATAAGAATACTATTGGACTATTGGCACTGAAACTTGTTATACACGGCACTGGCCAATGTCATTTCCAAGCTGTCATGTGGAATTTAAGTATTCAACAAGTTTGTATTTAGTCTTTAAGGACAAAAGAACCAAGTGTGTTTGTAGTCATGATATATTATGCCTTTTTTTCTGCCCAGTTTGTGTAACATGAAGTAGAGCCGAAAATCAACAAAACCAATGCAATATTTATTCCAAATTCGAATCGTTATTTAGCTGGATAAACTTCATTCATGAACCAAATGAGCTAAATTTCACCTCGCAATTAAACTCGTTAAATAAACAAGCTGAACTTGAGCTGAACAATGTTCGACTAGTTAGGTTCATATGCTAACTCAATATATATTTATATTTATGCATACTTATTATATCATGACTAATGCATTAATTTTTATATTTATTGTTATTATATATATAAACAATTTCATATATATATATATATATGTATCCTTCTGCACTATTTTTTAAAATGAATTAATTATTTGAGATTTTAAATGAACCAATTCGAGTTGAACTGAACAGTTCGTGAACTCTAATCGAGCTGAACTCAAGTTAAAAAAATAACTCGTATTGAACTCGAGTCGAGTTTTGAGTTGAGCAAATTCTTATAGAGTGAGCTTTGGTTCAACTCGATTCGACTTATTTCCGACCTAGATAAAAGGATAATGAACATAAAGAAAGACTTCTCCATGTTGAAGTAATGCAGTGAGATGCGACTTTTTGCAAGATAGAATGAACGTGTGAGATGGGCATTATAGATTATATCACTGAGTAAATGTTAGGGGACAATCACGACCATTGAGGCCATATTGATTGGGAGTTTCAGCAATGGTATCACGACTAATGTGGCTACATGGACTATATTTTCCAGCAATTTTCAATAATTGCAATAAACACAACATAATTGTAACCACATTTTAAAAAACTGCAAACCCCACAATAGTAGGCAACAAAGAATGAAAGATTTGCCTATGTTCTCCTTTCCTATTTGTCTCCTCCAAATTTACTAAGAGCAATGGTGATGCATGTGAACTAGAACTTCAATGTCATTGACTAAGTGACAAAACAAGCTCTCCATTTTTCATATACTCATAAACTAAGAACGTGCAACTTTTTTACAAACAAAAACCATAAAGCCTAATAATATTTCAGTTAAGTACCTCAGTCAATTGCAAAAACTCTTTAAAATATGATGTATTTTCTGATTCTGTTTTGTGAAGCTTCTTCAATGCAACACAATTAAACATTTTGTGGTGAATCAGAATTCCATTACACTAGATCCCTCATTTATGATGTACTTCTATATAATCTCTATTTAGCCCAATCGAAATTATGAAAACTTCTAAAGTGTTGACCCTTAGTCATTTCTATGAATTAATTTGTAGAGCATCAACGCTCTTTCATAATCATTTATTATATTTATAATATGGGAAAAACATATACACACGTAAGTACATGAGTATATCATTCACTATTCATAGTATCACACTCTTATAATATATAAGACATATTAAAACATTGCAGTGAACAATACATTAAGGGTTAGTTTGAGAGTTGGATTTTGGAGGGGAAGGAAGAGAAAGGGAAGGCTTGGGAGTCACCCAAGCCTTCCCTTTCCCTTCATTCCCCTCCAAAATCCAACTCTCAAACTAACCCTAAAGTAACAATTAATAAAAGCCATGTTTGTCTATTTACCTAAACTTAATCAATTGCATTCCTCTTGTTTAGTTCTAGCAATTCCTCTTATTTAGTTCTCCTTAATCTAATTAAAAAGAAAAAAAATATTATAATATTTTTATCATTTTATTTACAATAAAATCAAAAGGAAAAAATAAATAAAAACTCCTCTCTTCATCAATGGAGAGGATCGATTTGGTTCCATACCAAACACAACCATGTGGAAATTATGATTGTTTGAAATCTCCTTTATTTCTTTTGTCAACAACGTAGTTATTTCACATACCCATCTCACACGTTCATTCTATCTTCCACAAAGATACCCTCTTTTCAACAAATAATTTGAGATGACAATGTGCCTTGTTAAAGGGGTATCTAACATTTCTTCTTTGAGACAAATAAAAAGTTGATTAAAGTTATTAGACTCACTCACTTGCTAATTTGCCTTGTTTGTTTTGATAGTTTTTGATGCATCATGATCAAGCATTATTGGTGTCTTGCCATTGTTGAAGACTGAACATTCAGGCTAGTTGATGCACCAATTCCTTGGAAGTTGACCAAGTGCCTTGGGCTAAACAATATGCACTAGTTTTTGTGTCGTTGCACCAAACTTGGCATATCAATATTATTTAGCCTTAAGGGTAGTTGTTAAGTGCCAAAATATTAATGACATGTATATGATTTTAAGACACTTTGTGTAGATTTATGATATAATTGTATACAATTTTCGATAATTTAGTAATCTTGTATTCTTTAGTAATTTAATTATGTGTTGTTGTTTTCAGGGTAAGAAATGATGAATAAAGGATGAAAAAAGAGAAGAATAAGTTTCTGAACAACACAAGCCTCGCCCAAGCGAGGTAATGGTCGCTCAAGCCATAATTCAGAGGAAAATCATTAGAAAGCACTGGTAGCCCTCACCCAAGCGAAGGAGCCTTGCTCAGGCACTATTTCAAGACCAAAAAGCTGATACTTAATGTTTCTCCCTCGCCCAAGTGAGGTGTTCAATTATGGATAGTCAACTTCTCTTGCCCAGGCGAGGTGTTTAGGCGTGGAAAGGCATCTTCTCTCGCTCAAGCGAGAATCTCTAGCTTGAGTGAGAGAGTAGTAGTTAGTGCCTAATATGGGTAGTTCTAAAAAAACCAGTTATCGAAACACTTCTGAAGCAATTCTTGGCACGAAAAATAGGGAGATTAGGATAGAACTCGTGGAAACGATTCTATTTCACATGATACCTTGTATAATTTCATGATTCAAGCATTCTAATAGAGAGAAGAAGTGATTAGTTCTTGCTGAGGGATTCAAAATGTAATCTTCTAACCTTTGTACTCCTGTATTCGATTCCATTGTAATAATTATTTGATTTTGGGAAGTTCATCCCGTTATTAATGCATGAATTTAATTTGCTACTAATTCCTTGTTCTTAGGTTCAAGTTTAATTGGGTTTATACCAAACCTGGATCATCTTCCTTCATACATCATTACTCTAGGAATGGAGAATGATGCATGAATTGCTTTTACATGGAACGTAATGCTAGTTAATTGGTTAAATATTCAAGGAATTGACATTTGAGCAATTATCTAAGGATTTTACATTCAAGGGATTGATGTGAATGATTTGAATGACATGTGCATCTGAATCAGTAACTTCATAATTCACTTGGAATTGAATCCATGGATGTCATTGGGAAAGAATGATGCATTTCGATCCCAGTTTAATTTAGTTATCTTTCGTTCAATTTACGATTTTTCATAACCAAAAGGAAATCTTATAAAAATATCATTGTAAATATTGCTTAACTAATTCTTGTAGGAATTAGTGTAAATCCACTCTGCTCCCTGAGGACGATATCCCGGTACTTTACCGGATTTTATTACTTAGACGATACGGTGCGTTTGCCGTTCCATAAATATCTAACAAGTTTTTTGGCCGCTGCCGCGGAGCAATGAGCGATTAACATTAGTTCTTTATAGAATTTATTGAATGTTGTACATAGTTATTCTTTAATTCTTTGTAGTATAGTTAACCCTTGTGCTAACCTCTGTTGTAGTCTTTTTATTTATGCTTTTGCAAGGTAAAGCTAATGAAGAGCAACTACAGTACAATCCAGAGATTGAGAAGTCTGCTAAAAGCAACCGAAAGAAAGCAAAACAGAAGAGACAACATGGTCCCCAGGAAGCACAGTGTAGCTCTGAATCGGCTATAGTCACTACAGTTTCAGAATCTCAGTCTAAGAAGATGGAGAATATCAATAATGCTGGTGATAATAACCAAAGGCAAAATCCTCCAAGGAGAACACTAGGAGATTATGCCATGTATCAAGGTCCTCGACACTACTCCAGTATTATGATTCCACACACCGCAAGGACAGTAGAAATCAAGCCTGCCTACCTAAATTTAGTCAGTGCTCATCAATTCACGGGCAAGGATTATGGAGATCCATATGCTCACTTGGATAATTTCTATGAGCTAGTGGCTACTATGGGATATTCAGACACTAAGAGGGAAGCTGCTTATATGATGTTGTTTCCATTTTCCCTCCTTGGTGAAGCTAGGGAATGGTTGAAATTACATCCAACCCAAAGCTTAATCACTTGGAGCGATCTGGAAACTAAGTTTTTAACAAGGTTTTTCCCTCCAGCGAGATACGTGCATGCCAAGTTTGAAATCTCTACATTCAGACAAGGTGTTGAAGAGGCTTTTTGTGAGGCATGGGAGCGTTTCCAGGTGTTACTAAGGAAATGTCTCAATCATGGGTTTGAGGATGTTGACCAACTGAATATTTTTGCAATGGGTTGAAGCCGGACACTAAGATGATATTGGATGCCGCAGCTCGTGGCACTATGATGGCAGTTGATGCCGATCAAGCTACTAAGGATGTTGACCAACTAAATATTTTTGCAATGGGTTGAAGCCGAACACTAAGATGATATTGGATGCCGCAGCTGGTGGCACTATGATGGCAGTTGATGCTAGTCAAGCTACTAGAATCATTACTGCATTATCTGCTACAGATAGGCAAGCTCAACACAATAGAAGGAAAGTACAGAAGAGAGGGGTATTGGATTTGAATACTTCTGATACTATTCTGGCTCAGAACAAGATCTTGACACAACAAATTGAGGCCCTTACAAAGCAAATATCCAAGTTGCCTCCATAATTAAATGTAGTGCAGACTCTTTCTGTTCATCAACAAGTGCTACACTGTGAATTTTGTGGGGGTGATTATATTAATGGTCAACTCTTAATGCCTACTAATACACAAGCTGAAAAGGTTCAATATGTTAACAATCAACCTCGTCAGGCTAATTTCCCTTACAACCCTTCATTCAACAATCAGTTTTCACATGGTTGGAGGGGAAACCAAAACCAAAATCAAAATTTTGGGTGGAGGCAGGATGCAGGACCATCTAACAAGCAACCACCATATCAACCATCTTATCAGCAAGGGCCACACCCACCATTACATGAGAGGCAAACAAAGTTGGAAGAGACATTGGAGAAGTTTATGCAAGTCTCTATCTCAAACTAGAAAAATATTCATGCTTCTATCAGAAATCTAGAGACTCAGGTGGATCAGCTAGCTAAGAAAATGGCAGAACATAACTCAGATAGACAACAATTCTCCACCAACACTCAAACTAATCCAAAATAACATTGCAAATCTATCTAGAAGTGGTAAAATCATTGGTAAGGGTATTGGTGAGAACTTGGCTGTTGAAGAAGAAGTTTTGAGAGAGACTGAAGTTGGAGGATAAGAAAAAGTGATCAGAGAGACACAAAAGGGAAAAGCGGTACAAGATGAGGAAGGGGTTGTCACTAATGATGATGATTTAAGGGAGAACAATGATAAGAGGAAGGGTGACCTACCTCAGTTGAAGGATCTCCCTTATCCAAAGAGACCTTCCAAGAAAGATAAGGAGCGACAATATGCTAGGTTCCATTCATGGAGGCGATGGAAAAAATTCCAATGTATGCTAAATTCATGAAGGATTTGTTGACAAAGAAAATAAAGTTTTCGGAAGCAACAGTGACTTTAGAAGCTAGGTGTTGTGCTATCATTCAGAAGTCTTTTCCTGAGAAGACTAAAGATCCGGGCAGCTTCACTATTCCAGTCACTATTGGTGAAATATCCATGGGAAAGGCACTACTTTATCTGGGTGCCAATATTAATTTGATGCCTCTTTCTATGTTGAAAAGAATTGGGGATTTGGAGATCAAGCCAACCAGGATGACTTTGCAACTGGCTAATAGATCTGTCAAATATCCTTATGGAGTTGCAGAGGACGTTTTGGTATTTCCATTGGATTTCGTCATCATGGATATTGAAGAGGATAAGGAGGTTCCTCTTATTTTGGGCAGACCTTTCATGAAGACTGCCTGGGTTATTATTGATGTTGATGATGGAAAGTTGAAGGTAAGAGTTGAAGACCAAGAAGTCAATTTTAATGTTTTTGAGGCTATGCAACATCCGAGGGACAAGCAAGACTGCTTTCGGGTGGATGTCATTGAGGATTTATTCATGCTTGATGACATTCATTTGAGTAGGAGTAGTCCTTTGGAGAAATTTTTGAGGGGAGATCTAGAGGGACGCAATATTGAGGAGGAGAAGATGATCAAGACATGTGTGGTAGAGTTAGATTCACCCCGCAAGATTGCATCTAATCAGAATCTATTTGAAGAGTTAGGGAAAGAGAAGAGAACTGAAGCTCCAAAGGTGGAGTTGAAAGTACTTCCTTCTCATTTGAAGTATGTGTTTTTAGAAGAAGGAGGCAGAAACCGGTAATCATCAATAGTACCCTTACATGTGATGAAGAACAATTGTTAATTGGGATACTGAGGAAGAATGCAGGAGCAATAGGGTGGACACTAGCTGATTTGCATGGAATCAGTCCATCTTATTGCATGCATAAGATCCATATGGAGGAAGATTACAAATCGGTGGCGCAATCTCGGAGGCGTCTTAATCCCACTATGAAGGAAGTGGTAAAGAAGGAAGTGATGAAACTATAAGATGATGGGATGATTTATCCCATATCTGATAGTAAGTGGGTTAGTCCTGTTCAGGTGGTCCCAAAGAAGGGAGGTATGATTGTGGTCAGGAATGACAAAGATGAACTCATCCCAACCAGAACAGTTATTGGGTGGCGAATGTGTATTGATTACTGGAAACTAAATCAGGCTACTCGCAAAGATCACTTTCCTCTGCCATTCATGGACCAAATGCTAGAAAGATTGGCTGGACAAGAATTCTACTACTTCGTGGATGGATATTATAGTTATAATCATATCACTATGGATCCCCAAGACCAGGAAAAAACAGATTTCACTTGTCCTTTTAGTGTTTTCGCATACATGAAGATGCAATTTGGACTATGCAATGCACCGATAATATTTCAGAGGTGTATGTTACCTATTTTTTCTGATCTTATGGAGCAGTGTATTGAGGTTTTTATGGATGACTTCTCGGTCTTCGGGTCGTCATTTGAGAGCTGCTTGACAAATCTGGACATCATTCCGCAACAATGTGTTGAGACAAACTTGGTACTAAACTGGGAAAAGTGTCACTTCATGGGGACTGAGGGAGTGGTTTTGGGACATAAAATCTCTTCCAGGGGCATCGAAGTTGACAAAGCAAAGATTGAGGTCATCAAGGACCTTCCACCACCACTTAATGTCAAGGGAATTCGAAGTTTCCTTGGGCATGCAGGTTTCTATAGAAGGTTTATTAAAGAATTTTCTAAAATAGAAAAGCCACTCAGCAATCTTTTAAACAAAGATAGCATTTTTCAATTTGATGCTGAGTGTGCCAAATCTTTTGAAACCTTAAAACAAAAACTGATTTCTGCTCCTATTATAGTAGCGCTCGACTGACATCTTGATTTTGAACTTATGTGTGATGCTAGTGATTATGTTGTCGGCACAATACTAGGACAACGAAAGTCTAAAGTTTTCCATGCCGTACACTATGCTAGTAAGGTACTCAATGAGGCACAAGTTAATTATGCCACAACAGAAAAAGAATTATTAGCTATAGTGTATGCTTTGGAGAAATTTAGATCTTATTTGATTGGCTCCAAAGTTATAATTTTTACTGATCATGCTGCTATAAAATACTTGCTAACTAAATTGGACTCTAAGCCAAGATTGTTGCGTTGTGTTTTGTTGTTGCAGGAATTCGACTTGGTGATAAAGGATAAAAAAGGGAGCAAGAATTGTGTAGCAGATTACCTGTCAAGACTGGTCAATCAAGAGGTCACAGTAAGAGAGTCAGAGGTGGTGTAGGAGTTGCCTGATGAGAAGCTTTTCGTGGTTTAGGAAGACCATGGTTTGCTGACATTACTAATTTCAAAGCTGCAGGGGTCATTCCTGAAGAGTTGTTATGACATCAAAAGAGAAGATTCTTGCGAGATTCTCGTTACTATGTGTGGGACGACCCTCATCTGTTTAAGACTGGGTCAGATGGACTTTTGAGAAGGTGTGTATCCACCAAAGAGGCTAAGAGCATCCTATGGCACTGTCATAGTTCGCCATATGGAGGGCATTTTAATGGAGAGAGGACAACTGCTAAAGTCCTCCAATCTGGCTTCTACTGGCCTTCTGTGTTCAAGGATGCACATCATTATGCACATCAATGTGATAAGTGCCAGAGATCAGACGGGATCTCCAAAAGGAACGAGATGCCATTGAATAACATTTAGGAAATTGAGGTGTTTGATTGCTGGGGAATTGACTTTATGAGACCATTTCCACCGTCATGCTCACAAGTATACATATTGGTGGCAGTGGATTATGTGTCCAAATGGGTAGAGGCTGTAGCTTCACAAAAGGATGATGCTAAGACTGTGATCAAGTTTTTGAAAAGGAATATATTCAGTCGGTTTGGCACACCTCGGGTACTTATTAGTGATGGAGGATCACATTTTTGTAATGCACAATTGGAGAAGGTCCTACAACACTACGGTGTCCAACATAAGATAGCATCACCTTATCATCCGCAAAAAAATGGGCAAGTGGAGGTGTCCAATCGAGAGATCAAGAGAATTTTGGACAAAATAGTGTCAACTACAAGGAAGGACTGGCCTCTTCGACTAGATGGTGCATTATGGGCCTACAAATCAACATTCAAAGCACCCACATGATTATCCCCATTTCAGCTAGTATATGGTAAATCATGTCATTTGCCTTTAGAGCTTGAGCACAAAGCATTCTGGGCTCTCAAGTTTTTCAATCTAGACCCCAAAGCAACAGGTGACCAAAGGAAACTTCAGTTACAACAGTTGTAGGAGATCAAGCTTACTGCCTATGAATCCTCCAAGTTATACAAAGAGAAGGTCAAGCTGTATCATGACCAGAAGATCTGTCAAAAAGACTTCCGGGCGGGTCAAAGTGTGCTGCTGTTCAACTCTCGGATGAAGTTGTTTCCGGGTAAACTGAGATCTAAATGGTCAGGACCCTTCCAAATTAAGGAAGTTAAATCGTATGGTGCGATCGAATTGCAAGACCCGACATCTCAGAGGAGCTGGGTAGTCAATGGATAGAGGGTGAAACCTTACTTGGGTGGTGACGTCGAGCGGCTCACCACAATCATCAACTTATCAAAAGCTTAACAGAACAGGCGTCGAGCTAATGACATTAAACAAGCGCTAACTAGAAGGCAGTCCAGCTTTATTTTCTGCTTGCATTAGTATACAAAAAAAAAGAAAAAAAAAGACAAGAACAAGAGAATTTATAGGCAATTATCACCCAGGCGAGGAGGGTGAATTTTCAGCACCAAATGTCTTGCTCAGGCGAGGAAGGTGGCCTTTCAGTCCCAAACCCCTCGCCCAGGCGAGACAGCGTCGCTCAAGCGTAATTAATTTGGGTTGCTTACTGTTTTGCCCTCGCCCAAGCGAGGAAGCCTCGCCCAAGCGAGGGTAACATGCCTTTTAGTTCTGAAACCATGCCCAAGCGAGAGGTTCTCGCCCGGGCGAGAGGTTGTAAACTCTTCAGTTCTGAAATCTCGCCCAAGCGAGAGTTCCTCGCCCGGGCGAGAGGGCACAAGTTTTGTTTTAAAAAAGGGGTTGTGGGGTTCATTCCCTTACACCCCATTGTAAAGAAACCAAGCACAAACTCCAAGTTTGTGCCCTCTCCAAGATTTGGATCCCTTCATCATCTATTGCACACACACTAGCAAGCATCATGAGCGGAACCTAAGTGCATTTTTCATTTCATCATATTCTCATTTATGCATTACATTAAGATTCAATCATTTTAGGCAAATTTAGGATGGATTAGTTGTTGTCAATGCTATATTGCTGTTATTGCGCATTGCATTGTATTATGGAACCATGAGTATCATCATCAAAAGAATCTGGGGTTTCTGAACGGGAAACCACAGTTTAGCTCACAATTGAGATATTCATGAGTGATTAAATCGTTGAACTTCACCAGCTCATATTGCATATGGAGCATATAGAGCTCCAAAATGACATCTTGCGACAAGGACAAGTGTATCAACGGCAATGGCTGTATGCTGCTTTCTAGCATTTGAGTCCAGGGAACCAATTCTGGGGTTCCATGGACACTTTCACCCAACAGTTTCCTTGGCCTGGGGTCAGACCTATCTTTCCGAAGGGGGTAGAACCTTCCAGAACCACTAGATATGGCACTACTGGAGATGATACAGCTGCAGAGTGTGATAATCATGAAGATGTTGATATGGAGTTCATACTCTGAGGAGCCTTTTGGCTAAACTGGTTCTTATGTACTTGTTTTGTTATTTATGCTGTGTAATTTAGGATGTATGTTTAGGATGTATGTTTAGGCTATATGTTTAGGATCAATGTTTAGGATGTATGTCTAGGATCAATGTGTAGGATATAAGTGTAGGATGCATGTTTAGGAGGTAGGTGTAATTTCAGTATGTACTTTGTGTTTTGTTGTTTGCTGTTCAAGTTAAGTAACGAATGTAGTTGATGAAAATGTGTCTGGTTTAAACGTGTTTGCTGAGTTCAATTGTGTAGTTGTGCTAGAGACATATGAACTGAAATGTGATATAAGACTCTGTTATTGAGATTGATTGGGGTTCTGAGTTTAACTGTTTTCGGGATGTGGATGTTGATTCAGACATTGATCGAATAGGTTGAATAATGAGTAGTTAGTCAAAGGACAAAAGCTTATAGTCGGGTGAGTGAGTGCACCCCAAACACAGATGAGTGTCTTTGCTGGTTCTCACCAATGAACTTTGCCTGATTTTTTTATTGCCATTAAGCATGGAATAACATAGAAATGACCAAGGCTTAGTTTAGGATAGTTGAACTACATCCAGAAAGCTTACCCGGATAAATCATGAACCATTTTTGCTAGCCCCTTTGAGCTGAAATAATGTTTTTGTGTAAATTAGGCACCTAAGCCACATTGAAATGTATCAATCCTCATACCTTTGGAGATAGATCATTAGTGCATATTAGTCTTGGTGGGAAATGGGAATTATGTTTGTGAATATGAAGGTAGTGAAATAACAAAAAACTTCTTCTTCAACCATGCGTGTAAATGGTAAAGTATGAAGCAAAGGAAAGAAAGAAACAAATAAAAAATAAATCATGCAAGAAAATAGGGACTCAAACGAAAAGAGTCGGTTGAAGAAGGAGAATTAGATGGTTGATGGAAAAGAGCATGGGACAACAAAATGGGAAAAGGAACACATGAATGAAAGGTAAGTATGCACTAGTGGTCTACCTCCATTTTTGAATCCTAGAAAAACCAATATTTTTTTGTAGCTAGGCCTCATTACAATCCTAATGAAGTCCTTAAGATCCATGATTGAACTTGTGTGTATGGCTTGATTGAACTTAAAGGCTAAGCCAAATTGTTCTAGGTCCAGCAAAGAGATGAGAAAAACACATAACCTGTGAGATTGAGAGGGTCATTTGATAGAACTGAGTAGTTATTCTTGTTATTCTGTTTGAAATTGAACTGTATGTGCATTCTGTTATCAGTTGGAACTTGGTACACTATGATTGATTATGAAATAGGTCTCTATGAACAAGTATGTGAATCTAGCCGATGTAATGATTGGATGAGTAATTGTTTTGAAAACCAGATGTATTGAATTGATTTATATTGTGTTACTTTGATTGAGGACAAGGAAGATTCTAGGTTGGTGGAAATTTATTAAGTGCCAAAATGTTAATGAAATGTATATGATTTTAGGGCACTTTGTGTAGATTTATGATATAATTGCATACAATTTCCGATATTATAGTAATCTTGTATTCTTTAGGAATTTAATTATGTGTTGTTGTTTTCAGGGTAAGAAATGATGAATAAAGGAGGAAAAAAGAGAAGAATAAGTTTCTGAACAGCACAAGACTCGCCCAAGTGAGGTAATGGTCGCTCAAGCCATAATTTAGAGGAAAATCATCAAAAAATACTGGTACCCCTCGCCTAAGCGAGGGAGCCTTGCTGAAGCGAGGGAGCCTCGTTCAAGCGCTATTTCAAGACCAAAAAGCTGATACTTACTGTTTCTCCCTCGCCCAAGCGAGGTGTTCAAGTGTGGAAAGTCAACTTCTCTCGCCCAGGTGAGGTGTTCAGGCGTGGAAATGCATCTTCTCTCGCTCAAGCGAGAATCTCTAGCTTGAGCGAGAGAGTAACAGTTAGTGCCTGATATAGGCAATTCTGGAAAAAAACCAGTTATTGAAAAATATCTGAAGCAATTCTTGGCACGAAAAATAGGAAGATTATGATAGAACTCGTGGAAACGATTCTATTTCACATGATACCTTGTATAATTTCATGATTCAAGCATCGTAATAGCGAGATGGAGTGATTAGTTCTTGCCGAGGGATTCGAAATGTAATCTTCTAACCTTTGTACTCCAGGATTCGATTCCATTGTAATCGTTATTTGATTTTGGGAAGTTCATCCCATTATTAATGCATGAATTTAATTTGCTACTAATTTCTTGTTCTTAGGTTCAAGTTTAATTGGGAAATTAAACTTGATACCGAACATGGATCATCTTCCTTCATACATCATTACTCTAGGAATGGAGAATGATGCATGAATTGCTTTTACATGGAACATAATGCTAGTTAATTGGTTAAATGTTCAAGGAATTGGAATTTTAGCAATTATCTAAGGATTTTACATTCAAGGGATTGATGTGAAAGATTTGAATGACATGTGCATCTGAATCAGTAACTTCATAATTCACTTGGAATTGAATCCATGGATGTCATTGGGAAAGAACGATGCATTTTGATCCCAGTTTAATTTATTTATCTTTCGTTCAATTTACGATTTGTCATAACCAAAAGCAAATCTTATAAAAATATCATTGTAAATATTGCTTAACTAATTCTTGTAGGAATTAGTGTAAACCCACTCTGCTCCCTGAGGATGATATCCCGGTACTTTACTGAATTTTATTACTTGGACGATACGGTGCACTTGTCGTTCCATAAATATCTAACAATAGTTTAGAATATATGATTAGTAAGGGAGTTCTTTTCTATTTTTCCATGTGATCAAATTTGAATTAGTTTAGGTTGTCGTGGGTTAGTTAAATTTTTTTACTTACTTCTCAAGTTATCTTGTGTAAAACCTATATAACTTGGTTTCTTCTTCTTCTTCATTAAGAAATCAATAACAAATGAGGTGTATTCATTGTATCTACTCTTTTATTAATCGAGGCCGTACCCAATAAAAATAATATAACAATTAAAAACTGTATTACTAGGAAGTGACTCCTGGGTCATTTCCCAAGGATTATCTTTGAAGCAAAGATTCAAACACCTTATACTCACACACACATGGGGGTTTTGTTGTTAAATGGTATGAATAGTAAGGAATTTCAGAAATAGAAGTAAATAAGTAATGTAATAAAATGACTAAATCTCTTTGGTTCGTTTGTTCACAACTCAATCTTCGGTTTCAAAAGATTAATTTTAGATTCCAACCTTATCTTCCTAATTTGCACAGTTTCACAACCCATTCCTTTAACTAAGCGAAATCAGCATAACCATAGAACATTAACAAATTCAGACAAACTAAGCGTTCATGCACTAGAGAGTAAATCAACTAAGCAAGGATAAACTCACAAACTAGATTCTAAACAATGGGATTACACAAACCACATTCAAAAATAGGATAGAGAAATCAATAGTAAGGAAACCGAAAATGCATTAATAACAAAACCTCAAGAGTTGTGATACATTACTAAAGGAATTTAGTCTAAAAGTTTAGTCTTCCATGGAGTGGAAGAAGCAAACCAAAACGAAGAAGAAATATGAAACCATAGTAGAGCAAAAAGAGGGAAAATAAAAATGTGTTTATGTTTCAAAATGAGGGAATGTAAAATGAATGAGAGGGAATTAAGTTTCCTAAGTAAAAACCGAAATGGGCCTAAAGAATGAGCCCAAAATTAAATTACAATAAAAAACTTCTAAAATAAAATACAATCTTCACTTCGACACATATCTTCAACTTCTATAATGACCAAAATGTCATTGGTGCCAAATATGATTTAAAAATGATAATAGATTTAATTAGGCCAAATAATCCCAAATAAACTCATTTTAGGAATATTAGTCCAATAAAGTCTAAAATACTAAACCATGTGAAACAAAGTCAATTAGACACCAAGAATCATCAATCGTGCTAAAATAAGATTATGAATAGTATGTAATATATTGCTCATCAATTATACACAATGTGTTTCTACATTATGGTATCAAAGATCTCATGTTGAAAGCTCTGTTGCTGATCAGATTTCATTCAATCCAAAATCACTTGTCTCTACTATCTTCCTTCCTTTGTTGCACCTTCCACCATTATTCTTTCTCGACATCATCACTAACCAACATTATCAAGATGGATGCTCAATCAAACACAACACGACAAGGGCATGACTCCATTGATTTCTCACAAAACCCAACCAACAATCCATACTATCTTCATCCAGGTGAAAGTTCAAGAATGATTCTGGTTTCACCACTCTGAATGGAGGGAATTACTACTCATGGAGTAGATCCATGAGGAGGGTTCTTCAATCAAAGAACAAGTTCAAATTCCTCAATGGTTCCATAAGCATGCTACAACAAACATATCCTAGTTTTGATTCTTGGAAGAGGTGCAACACATTGATCCTTTCTTGGATAACATGGTCACTCACACAAGAGATTGCACAAAGTATTGTATACAAAATTCTGCCAGAGAGTTATGGGAAGATGTTAAAGATCATTTCTCAAAAGGGGATCATTTTTAGAATGTCTGACATCCTCCAAGAAATTCATGCCATGAAACAAGGGGAAAAAACTGTCTCTGTCTTTTTCAGTGACTTGAAGGCTTTATGGGATGAATTGGATAATTTGAGGTCTATGACAAGCTGCATTTATAGCATTCGATGCACATGTCCAATGCTAGCAACCATTAAGAGATCTAGATAATGACAATATGAAATATGTTTTCTAAAGGGGTTAGCTTATCAATACAACACAATGAATACATAAATACTTCTCATGGAACCCCTACTACCAATGAACAAAGTCTTCTCAATGGTTCAACAACAAGAAGAGATGTTATGCAACAACAATATCAAACCTACCATAAATAACTTTCACACAAGTCAATCTTGGAGGACTTAACCAAGCATGAACAATGGAAGAGGCTATAATAGCAGAAACACAAGAAGGTTTGGAGGGACTAGAACAATTAGAAAAGGCTTTTCACAAATTAGCAACAATAATAAGTTTTGTACCTTTTTTCTGGAAAAGAGGGTCATATAATAGAAACATGTTATTTCAAGCATGGTTTCCCCAAAAAAACATTAAATTCAAATCTAAATCACATAACAATGGAGCTATAAATAGCATGCTAACTAATGAAGAATCTCATATTTCAAACATAGAAGATGAATCTAAGGCAACACAAGAAAGCTCCCTACAACTAAGCATCAACCATGAGCATAACATCAACCAACTAAGTCATGACTTGGACAATTCAGAACCAATTCTCACAAGTATTTCCCTTAACAATCAATCATGGATAATTGATAGTTGAGCCACAAACCATGTTACTAATAACACTTCTTTCTTTTCATATTACATTACTATAAAATATGTTCTTATTAAACTACATAACAATATAGAAGTCACTACCAAACACTTAGGCACTATCAATCTTACCAAAGACTTAACTCTTTACAATGTTTTATACATTCCTGGTTTTAAATACAACATCATATCCATTCATAAACTTGCTAAAGACAATCATTGGAAGTTTATCTTTGACAAGTCTTCTTTTCTTATCTAGGATATGACTTTTTTGAGGATGATTGGTCAAGCTAAAGATCATAACAACCTCTACATTCTCACAAAGATTGGCTGACATACTTATAAAAAATTTCATGATGTTAATTGTTTAGAAAATTGTCCTATTTCTCCTTTTGATTTGAGACACTTTAGGTTAGGTCATCCTTCATGCAATGTTCTTAAAATTATTGCTCACTGTTTTCCTTTTGTGCAATTTGATTCTAAAAGGGTATATGATTTCTATCATATTACTAAACAACCAAGATTACCCTTTAAGCTTAGTTCTTCCTTCACTACTAGTTCTTTTAACTTAGTCCACATAGATATTTAGGGACCACTTGGTGATCCCACCATTCATGGACATAAATATTTTTTGACTATAGTGGATGATTTTACAAGATACATATGGATTCATCTCATGAACAATAAGTCAGAAACTAGAACTTTAGTTCAAAATTTCATTCAACTTGTCATTGTCCAAATTGATCAGAAAATTAAGAGTATAAGGATTGACAATGGATTGGAATTCTTAATGCCAACCTTTTACAAAAGCCTTGGTATCATCCACCAGATTTCTTGCATTGAAACACCACAAAAAAATGTTGTGGTGGAAAGAAAACATAGGCACATTTTGAACATTTCTAGATCTTTTCTATTCCAAGCCAACCCGCCTAAAACTTTTTGGGGATATGCTGCCAAGCATGAAGTATATCTAATCAATATGCTACCCGCCCCTATCCTACAACAAAGATCTCCCTTTGAGGTCCTAATGGGTAGGAAGTCATCCTTGGATTATCTCATAGTTTTGTAGCCTCGCTTATGCTTCTACCATTATCCGCCAGAGAACTAAATTAGATCCAAGGGCTAGGAAATCTTTAGTCCTCATATATAAGTCTGGCATCAAGGGTTTCCTTCTCTTTGATTTGAAAACCAGAGAGATTCTAAAAATGTCCTCTTTCATGAATATTTATTTCCCTATCACACATCTAAGCAGAACAATCCTTCTAACCCATATACCAATAATGTTGATTTCTCCTTCTTAGACCTTGATATTCATAAAAAACAAATACACATTCCTATTGAAAATCATCCACCTTTCCACAATGATCAACCTGACCATGATCCTCCTAAGCCCATACACAACTATGTCCCTTCCCCCCAACCTTTGCAGACCTCCAACCCACAACTCAGAAGATCTCAAAGAATCTCCAACCCTCCTACCTACTTGAAGGATTTTCACTACAATATACATACCACAGATTCTCACTTCATTGAATCTCATCTGAAACATCCTCTAAGCAAGGCCATTGCCTATCACAGTATTAATCCTAATCATTTATCCCACTGCCTTTCCATAATTATCCACAATGAACCTGAGACTTACAAACAAGCCATCAAATCCACTAAATGGATTCAAGCAATTCCACTGAACTAAAAGCTTTAAAACATGATAATACATGGACTCTTGTTTCTCTGATAAGATAACTATTGGCTCTAAATAGGTTTACAAGCTCAAATTCCATTTTGATGGTAGTATTTAGAGACACAAGGCAAAGCTAGTAGCTAAAGGCTACAACCAAACTGAAGGTCTGGATTATTATGAAACATTTGCCTCTGTAGTTAAATTAACCAGTGTCAGATTGCTTCTTGCCCTTGCTGCTAAACTTGGTTGGCCTTTACATCAACTTGATGTAAATAATGTCTTTCTCCATGTTGATCTTAATGAGGAAGTCTACATGACCTTACCTCCTAGTGTTCATTCTTCCCAACCTAATTTTGTTTGCAAACTTAACAAATCCCTCTATGGGTTAAAATAAGCTAGTAGACAATGGTCTGCCAAATTGTCTACTTCTCTTGTTTCCTTAGGCTACAAGCAATCTTACCATGACCATTCTCTCTTTACCAAGTAAGCAACTCTATATTCATTGCCCTTCTCATCTATGTGGATGATCTCATCCTTGTTGGAAATGGCAGCTTTGAGATCCTTTTTGTTAAAAACCATCTTGATGCTTGTTTTAAAATCAAAGATTTAGGTACCTTGAAATATTTTATTGGATTGGAAGTGGCTAGAAACCATAAAGGAATCACCTTATGCCAGAAGAAGTATGCTTTGGATTTATTTTTTGACACTGGTTTCCTACATTCTAAAGTTGTTCCTACCCCTATGGTTAAGCATGCTAACTTACATCACTAGAACAACACTTTATTCCATGATCATTTTTTGTATAGGCAATTGGTTGGTAGACTTATATATTTAACAAACACTCGTCCTGATTTAAGTTTTGCCACTTAACAATTGAGCCAATTCATGGCTAATACCACAACAAAACATCATCAAGCTTTAACCAGAATTCTTAGATACATCAAGAACTACATTAGTCAAAGCTTGTTGTATCCAACCACATCTACCCTTCAAATCAAAGACTTTACTAACTCTGATTGGGCCTCTTGTCTTGCCACTTGAAGATCCATATCAGGCTATTGCATGTTCATTGGTGATTCCCTTGTATCTTGGAAATCCAAGAAGCAACCAACTATCTCAAGATCTTCATCTGAGGCAGAGTGTCATGCATTAGCCATTGCCTCTTATGAGGTTTAATGGTTGACCTTTTTACTAAAGGATTTCAAGGCTCCTTACAAGGAACCTGCCATATTGATTTGTGATAATGATTCTTCCAAGTACATAGCAACAAATGCAGTCTTCCATGAGCGAACCAAGCACATTGAAATTGATTGTCACATTGCAAGGGAACATCTACAAAACAAGCTCTATCATCTTCTGTCCATCCACACCAATGAACAAACAACTGATATTCTAACTAAGGTTCTTGAACCCTCTTCTTTTTATCACTTATTATCCAAGATGGAAGTAATAAATATTTACTCTACAACTTGATGGGGGATATTAAACTCACTCACTTATTTTCCTTGTTTGTTTTGACATTTTTTGATGCACCATGATCAAGCATTGTTGTTGTCTTCCCACTGTTGAAGACTGAGCATCTAGGCTAGCTGATGCACTAATTCCTTGGAAGCTGACCATGTGCCTTGGGCCAAACAACATGCACTAGTTTCTGTGTTGTTGCATCGCACTTGGCATATCAATATTATTTAGCCTTAAGGGTAGTTTAGGGTATAGGATTAGCAACTGAGTTCTTTTCTATTTTGTCACGTGATCAAATTAGAATTAGTTTATAGTTGTTGAGGTTTAGTTAAATTTTGTTACGTGCTCCTCAAGTTATCTTATTTAAAACCTATATAACTTGGTTCTTTCTTCTTCTTCTTCATTATTAAGAAATGAAATTCATTGAATCTACTTTTATCATATACAATGCCATTCTGCATTAGTTATCTCTAATATATTCAACATTTCCATAATTTGACAAAGCATTAGGTTATTTTAGGAGGGGTGATTCCAATTTCATTCCATTCATTTTATTTGAAATACATAAACTCTAAACAGGCAATATTTCATATCAACACCATAACTTAAAACACAAAACAATACACTGGTTAAGAAATTGTTTGGTAATCAAGATATAGAATATAGATAAACATGATAAAAAGACACAATATGAGAATGATATGTGCATTATAATAATCAACCATCTAACAATGTATGATATAATTGTATGCAAATGACAAAATCACTGTTATGTAAGAATTTGTAATATATTCTTTTGGCTCGGCGGGGGCTAATAATAGCGAAGACATGTCAATACCTGTTGTACCAAAAGAGTGTGTCACTCCATATGAAACTTCTTCTAATTAGTTGGAAAATATATATTTAAATTTTAAATTTAGTAATAAAATATTTTTTGACCAATCAGAGAAAATGACACAAAGAATGATATATTTTTGGGATAAAAGATGTGCTCTCACCTATGACAATGGTGTAGTGATGGTAGAGGTGACAAAGGTGATTTTAAAGTGGTTGTCATGGAGGGTTTCATGGATAACAAAAGTAATGGTAATGATGAGGTCGATGAAGGTGGTGGTAGGGTGTCAGTAAATATTGTAACACCTTGAAATTTCAATATGTTTTATTAATTTTTTTTTTAAATTTTTTTAGAAATTAATAGGTAATAATTTAGGCTAAATCTTAGTTGAGTGTTAGTCTTGTTTTATGAATTCCTATTTTTTGGTAAATTTTCGTAATTTTATGTGACAAAAAGTTTGTGGACTGTTGTCGGGCCCAAATTCGGCCCAATGACATGTTTTTTTAGTTCCGTAGCTAGGAATCAAATTTCAATTGTGCCAATGGCTTCGAAATATTATTTCGTATCAAGATAGACATCAAGTTTGTCCAAAACGCATTTCTAAATATTTTCCACTCTGAATTCGGCATTTCGAAATTATAAGTGTAATCATAAGATTTTATATCCAGCCGAGTATTAATCGAAAATACTCGGGCATGGTCTCATCGCGAATGTTTCGCCAAAGACATCACTTCACTTTCACGAGTGAAACTTGCATGGGCAGCAAGCGAAAATACTCAGCTTTTACACAAATACCCCTAAACCCTTCATTACCCGTTACGCCGTTATTCTTTGAAAACCTTTGGCTTGCCTCCTTAAATCTGATTCAATTTTCTTAAAAGAGCCATTTACTCTTGAAACCCTTGGTTTTCTCCCTCTTAATCATATTCATTCTACTTAAAGAGCCATGCAAGCTAGAGAAACCCTTGGCAGCACTTTTCTCTTCTTCTTTATTTTGATTTTCTCAAGAACACCAAGGTAAGCCTCCATACTTGTTCTTCTTCTTTTAGAAAATCTAGTCGTTCATTGTTTACAATATTTGAGTATGATGTTTATGCGCATGTTACAAATGTTTTGAACCGTCAAAATTTTCTAAAAATCATCCTATCGCTTGTTATACGCAAGAATGCGAAAAATAAGTTTTTACGAATTTAGAAATCATTGTTTTGAGACCATAAAATATTGTTGTTCATTGGGCTGTTTTAGTGTTTAAAATATGTGCATGTGTCGATTTTGATGAAAAGAGATGAAGATGAGATTAAGGATGTTTGATTTGAAATATCATTTTGAGCATGAGATCAACCCTTGTAAAAAGGTGTTGAAATGATCATGAATCAATAGGAATTGGGAACGAGACTTTCGAGGATAAATGATGGTTCGGGAATATAAGTCTTGGACCAGATGGATGAGAGTCTCAGATGCTCTTGAAATAGATTAGAACGATGTATGTGTCGTAGAGTTAATAAGTGAACTATTTAACTCGTGAATCACTGATTTATTTTTGTGTTTAGTTTCGAGGCGTTCGAAGTCGGACAACCGATCCATTCATGTGATGGAAATCAACCGTGCTATAACCCAAGGTAAGAGAGAATACATCGTGACATAGTGGTGTCCGAATATGACACCCAGATCTCCTAACTACCTCAAAAGTTGGGAGTTATTTCTGTTTTTGTTAGAAACCCATACTTAACCAAATGATTTCATGTCTGAATTAAATACGAATGTTTCCTTAGGTTGTATGCCTCGAAGATAGTATAAAATATCAAGTATTGTGGTTGTTATCCATAAAGGAACACCACTAGAGAAACTAAAACGCGTAGGGATAAAAGCCAACAAAGATTTTTGATCCGATAACCCAAAATGGCGAGGAAATACTCCTGCCAACTAGACTACCCTTGCCTGGGCGAGGGAGAAGCAGTGGATGAGGCCCCCAATTGTCGCCTGGGCGTGCCAGCCTCGCTTGGGCGAGTGGTTCTCGCTTGGGTGAGGGCCACACAGACATTAGGCCTGTTCTGGGCAGTTTTGGGCACCTGAGTGATAGTACCTCGCCCAGGCGAGACCCAGAGGGTGATTTTGATCAGAATTTGGTGGATTTTTAGCTTGAGCAACAGTCCCCTCGCTTGAGCGATAGTCCCCTCGCTTGAGCTACAGTCCCCTCGCTTGAGCGAGAACCATGCAGGAAATTGAGTCGGTTTTGATGAATTGGTTGCTTGAGCGACAATCTCTCGCTTGGGCGAGAGACAGACATAAATTGTGACTGTTTTTGATTGATTTATAGCTTAGGAAATAGTCTTAGCTTGGGCGTGAAGTGTATTTACACTTGGGGAAGATCGGGGCCTAGAGGATTAAGTCCATTGTATAAACCGACAAACTTATACTGTTACTTTCGTTCTTGTGCCTTATGTGGGCAAGGATTTCGACGATAATGTCATGAGCAAGCCGGTGCCTAAAAAGGGCTACATGATACCACACAGCGAGATCGTCTGACTGTGGAAGGCTTGGCCATGTGGCCTTCTAAGGTAATTCAGTGATGGTTCGTAGTGGTAGGGATGTTGTTCCTATATTATGTAATAACGTAGATCGGGTCTTACAAGAAGCATTCATTTGGGAGATGTCTTAAGATGGCCCGATAGATTTAAAATATTAATTAAATGATTTAATTGGCTAAACTCGGTTAGTGTGGATACTCATTAGAAATAACGAAGTAGTGGAGATGAAATTTACGGGAGAGGAACGAGCCCCGTGATATTGAGAGGGACGGTGATGGCGGTTTATCGTCAGTAAATTCTTGAGGGAGAGTCTAGGTGAGACGAGTCCCTTGTATTCCTGGATGAGATATTTTGTTGGATCAGACAGTTCTTACAGCGCAAACTATATGATCTCTGACAATCCCTCTTTGTAATCAGGATCAATGAGAGGTATGCCAAGAAAGTGTTTGATACGACACCATCCTGAAATGGACAGTTCTTCGGAACCGAATGATTACATATCCTTACGAGGAATAATTATTTTTGGTGCGATCAAAATGGCTTGTTATGGAACCTGTACTCTTGGTTATTTTCGAATAGTATATTGGGAAGATATTGGTGTAAGGGTGGATGAAACAAGTATAACATTCATACATTGAGATTGAGGATATTGACCCTCATGATCTGAGCTATAACATCATTTATCTTACTCTCATTTCTTTTCTTTTCTATTCTTTCTGCTTGTCTTTAGTTCATGTTCTCGTTTAGATGGATCGTACGACAAGGATTTGGAGCTACCGATTCTCGATGTCCTAGGAGGGGACATGGAGTGGTGATGGATATAGATACACCTACACAAGTCTTTGTTCCTTAGAGCTAGAGATGGTTTGTGATGGCTCTACGATGTACTTTCCTTCACACCATGCAGACTTGGAGGCATCCTTCACTTTACCCTCTTGGAGATTTGCAACTACTGCACTGTCCATTTAGTTTGTGATTCATCACGGACCCACTAATGGTGGACCATCTACTAGGAGACGGAGTAGAGACGATGTGCCCAATTCCCCACTGGGGAAGAGAGCTACTATATGGACGCTGCCCAATCTTCAAGCAGATGCGAGAGCAGGACGAAAATCATAAGGTTCGTCCAACAACCCGGAAGAGGAGCTGGAAGTCGAAGAGGAAGAGTGTGTGGAGTTGGTCTGTATAGAGGACTCTATGGAGGTGGTGGGCCTCTCTTCTAATTCTGAGGCGGAGGAGGATCCCAGTGAGTGTCCTAGTACACCCACTAACCGCAAAGCTAGTCACTAGTGGTCATTTCCATTTCTAGTTGCCCTTAAGGCGGGTATCTGTGTAAGGTATTTTGGATGTTTTTAATAAACCAGACTATTGTATATATTTTCAGTTTGGACCAGGATGTATTCCGCCTTGCTTTTGTATAAACGTTTTCAGTCAATTTCAATAAAGGATTATTTCATGAACTATTGTGGTCTTTTCCGCATTTTAGGTTACTTAACGTGATGTCCCGAAAATGAGTCAAATGTAAATGAAGAAGTTTTACATTACATAAAAACCCCATTTTTGGATAGTATTGTTGGATTAATTTTCGGGCGTTACAAAGATAAACCAAGCTTGAGCACATATTACATCAGAGTTAAAATTGGCTAAGCAATTACTCTAAATTATTGAATTGTATTCTATAGCACTCAATCCATCATAAAGTATAATAAGTTCCAAAAAAACGCAGAAAACAAACCTAACAAAACAATATTATAGGGTAATAATATTGGTTAGAACAAAATCAATAAAATTTTCAGAAGTCTCCAAATTTGAAGACACCATGTAATAAGGCTTGGGTTATTTGATAAAGCCCATATTTACTTGTTGGGTTACATCCACTTTTTCATGAGTATTTCAATTATAATCGATTAGATGGTGGATTACAATAAATGGTATATTTCTTGGACAAAAAACATCAAGTATGGATGTCTACAAGTATGGATATAAAAAACGCAAGGATATGATTTTTTAACCATTTAAATATAATTATATAACATTTTTATCTTTCATTACAACTTATCTCTCTATTACTAAAGAGAGTCTTCATTTCTACGAACAATATTATATTAAATGGCGTTTGAAGATCAAAATAGAACTCCCAAGTGGCATCCTCGGGTAGTTGGTGCTTCCATTGAACTAACACCTTGGTGACAGCTTTTTCTCTCCTCTTAACAATCATTCTGTCTAGTATGGACGATGTTTTCTTAGGGTCAATAACTTCAAAAGCTTGCAAAGGCGTGGATAAAGAAATATGAGCTTAACCAACATGCTTCTTCAATTTACATGGAACATATCATGCACCATATAATGGCTTGTAAGCTGAATCTTGTAGGCAACTGCTCCCACTTTGCTTAATACTGAAAATGGACCAGAGTACCTTGGTACTAGCTTCTAATTCCCTCTTGCAGCCACAGAAACCTGCTTATATGAGTGAAGCTTCACATAAACTAGATCCACCACATTCAAGTGTCTATCACTTCTATGTTTGCCAGCTACCTGCTTCATTCTGTTTTGTGCCCTTGTGAGAATGAATTTGAGCACCTTGAGCATCTCTTCTCGTTTTTCTAAGCTCATATCCACCAACTAAACTTTTGATTCCCCTGGTAGATATGGAAGGTATATAGGTGGAGGCTACCCATACACTATTTCATATGGTGTAGCTTGAATGGAAGTATGGTAGGTAGTATTATACCACCATTCAGTTAAAGGCAACCATTTAGACCACTGATGGGGATAATTTATAGACATACATATTATGTAGGTTTCAAGGCACCTATTTACCATCTCAGACTGCCCAACTGTTTGAGGGTGATAGGTTATGGATAAATTTAGTTGAACTCCTTGGAATGCCATCAACTCCTGCCAAAACTTGCTGATAAAGATAGGATCCCTATCACTAGTGATGGATTATGGAAATCCATGCAATTTAAAAACATTATCCATAAAGGATTGGGGCACAATCGTAGTAGTGTAAGGATGTGCTAATTGCATGAAATGAGCAACTTTGCTCAATTTAGCAACCACCACAAATATAACCTACTTACCCTGAGAGTTAGGAAGTCCTTCTATGAATTCCATAGTAATATGTTGCCACACATGATCAGGGATGGGTAGGGGCTGCAATAGACCTACAGAAGCAGCAGTGTCATATTTGCATGTCTGACACACGTGACATTGTTGGATGAAATGCATGATGTCTTTATCCAATCCTTTCTAATGTAACACAACCTTGACTCTCTTAATGGTAGCATTCCTCCCAGAATGCCCCCCTACAATAGAGTTATGAATCTAGTTTAACAATTCTTGCCTCAGATCAAAGTCTTGTTCCACCATAATATTTCCCTTCATCCTCAACTCACCCACATTCGAAGTATAGTGTTTGTGCAAGGTTGGGTCTAATTGTAGTTGAGATATGACTCTCACAAGACCTGAGTCAGTGGTCCAAGTACCCTTGATCTTGTCCATGATATCAGAGTGAAGATTACGGATAACCAAGGCCAAGCATTATACTTCTTCTCTCCTTGACAAAGCATCAGCAACAACATTATCTCGATCTTTTTTGAATTCAATGGAAAATTGATTCATAATACCATATTTATCACAACATTTATCAAATTGATTGTTTTCAAATTTGCCACTAACATTGGCAATTAGGACGGCCCTGCCCGCCCTGCCCATGTCCAAACAATGCCCACCAAAATTTCAGCGGGCATGGGCATACCCATTTTAAAATAGGGCATGAAATATCATGCACTGCCCGTCCTAAACATGGGCAGAGCGGGATTGCGAGCCGCCCTAAATTAAAAAAATAATCTAAAAATGACATAGTACTTTAGATTACATGGATACATAGTGTGACAGTAAGATTAAAAACACAAAACATAACATATTGTTTTGCGTAAACCGGACATGCATTTAATTAGTAAGATATTATATTTTGGAAAATTGTTACATGCACTCAAGTGGTGAGAATATGAATTATTTTTGCCATGCTTGACCCATCAAATTTCTTATTTTAGTGTTCATTGATGCCCATGGGCCGCCCTGCTTGCCCATTTGAAATGCTCATGGGCAAAAATGGCATGTTGGGCGGATGGACATAATTTTCATGCCCTGCCCACCCAAAACATGCGGGCGGGCGGGTAGGCCCCATGGGCTTTTCCCAAATTGCCAATGATATTCGCCACTATGATCGGATCGAATATATATTATCTTATGGTTAAACTGATTTTGGATTTGTTTGGCACGATTTCTGAAAGACTTGAATGCATCGCTCTTGGACGAAAGAAATAGTGTCCATGTGAATCTAGAGAAATTGTCAACAATTGCGAAAGCATAAAAACTACCACCAAAACTCATAACCTATGATGGTCCAAAGAAGTCCATGTGGAGAAATTCCAAGGGTCTTGTTGTGGATATCACATTCTTTTTAGCAAAAGAGTTTTTAACTTGTTTACATTTTTGACAAGTAACACAAGTTTCCCGAGTTCTAAAATCAAGTTTTGGTAGCCCATCAACCAAATTATTTTTAGACAATTTATATAGATGCTTTACATGAATATGAGCGACGCGCATATGCTAAAGCCATATGTCATCCTCTTTAGATATAAAACATTTTGAAAATAGAGTAGTGACATCCTCCAGGTTAACCATAGAGATATTATTTATACGATATCCGACAAACTTAACTTTATTAGATATATTGTCATGAATTATTCAACACTTAGAATCAAAAGATACACAGTTACCTTTATCGTATAGTTGACTGATACTCAAGAGATTTTGTTCTAGGCCTTCAACATATAGCATATTATCGATCACTGCTTGATTTGAGTTGCCAATCGTTCTGGTGCCAAGTATCTTTCCTTTGTTGTTGTCTACATACGTGACAAACCCTTTTTCTTTCAAGGATAGATCTAGGAATTTTGATCTATCACCCGTCATATGTCTCGAGCATCCACTATCAAGATACCAATGTTGTCCATGTGCTCATAAACGTACTTACAAAATAGATCACTTGCCTTTTCAGGTACCCAAGTTATATTGTATAGTTTACCTACATGTTATGCTGCCCTATGGTAAACTACCTATATGTTATGCTTATCAACTATACATGTTTTACCATTATCTTATGATGCACAAATAACATGTATGATTAATGCATGAACATATAATAATCTAGATGGCATGTCTCATGTAAATGATATGATATTTTTTAGAACTTGTGAGATTTGCATCTAGGTTTACCTAACCTAGACTCAATAACTAAGACACATATCTAAGACTCTAGTTTAGACATGAAGCTCTTGATTCTTTGGCATGTTGATTTGTTGAGTTATCTTTAAGCTTTCACTAATTATTTTGTCTTCATCAAAACATACGCAAGCTAATAGTGTTATCTTGACTCTTTGCACTTTCAAAATATACTTTAAGCTTCTATGATCTGTTCTAATAAGGAAATGTCTGTTTAGGAAATAGTGTCTCCATTTTTGGATTGCAAATGCTACTGCCACCAACTCCTTCTCATAAGTTTATAGTGATTGTTGATGTTGATTCAACATCCTATTGATGAAAACAATTGGATGATGTTGTTGCATTAGGACAACCCATATGCCTTGGCCTGAGGCATCTACCTCTACCACAAACTCTTGAGAGAAGTCATGTAAGGCTAATACTGTTGCACTGCATAACAAATTTTTTATATGTTGGAAACAAAACTTGGATGCCTCAGTCCATCTGAATCCTTCTTTTTTGAGCATATCAGTCAATGGCCTGGCAACCACTCTATAGTTTTTCACAAACCTTTTATAATATCCAGCCAACCCCAAGAAACCTCTCAATTGCTTGATGGTGGTGGGCATGGGCCAATCCTGCACAACTTGGACCTTAGTTGGATCAGTAGCTACACCATCTAATTAGATGGAATGACACAAATATTCCACCTTATGAACTCCAAAATAACACTTTGATTGCTTGGCAAACAAAATGTGCTTCCTCATCACAATCAAAACCTTTTCTAAGTGAATCATATGCTCCTCCAAGTTATGGCTATAGATGAGTATATCATCAAAGAATACCAACAAAAATTTCCTTAAACATTCTTGGAACATAGAGTTCATCAAGCTCTGAAATGTGGCAGGGGCATTCGTGAGGCCAAAAGGCATGACCAAATACTCAAAATATCCACTATGAGTCCTGAAAGTTGTCTTATGTATGTCCTTGGTATCCATCCTCACTTGATGATATCCAACCCTCAAGTCAATCTTAGAAAAGATAGTGGACCCATAGAGTTCATCCATCAAGTCATCTACTAATGGAATGGAAAATCTGTCTTTGATAGTACCCTTATTCAGTTCCCTGTAATCTACACATAATAACCAAGACCATCCTTCTTGCCTACTAAAATGACAGGACTAGCATAAGGGCTATTGCTACATTGGATCACCCCAGAATTCAACAATTCTTGTACTAGTTTATCAATGATATCCTTTTGCTGCTTATCATACCTGTATTGTCTTCTGTTCACAGGATCACATGATTGCATTAATAGAATCTGGTGGTCATGCCACTTCTCTTTGAGGAGGTAGTTGTATTAATGTAGAAAATATATCAATATATTTGCTCAACAGATGCTCAATTGGACCCAGGATTTGACCTTGAGAGGCATGAGTAGTTAAGGATTGCAATAGATATTCCTCTCCTATCATAACTCGTATCATAGATAATTGCACCCCCATGTCCAACATCTTCTCTACACAGTGATCCTTCACAATTTTATATCCCAATTGTGATGCTCCCCTAAGGGCATGCCTTCAACCTTGCATTGAGAACTCCATCTTTAGTTTATCAAAATTCCAAGTAATATCTCCCAAAGTTACAAGCCACTCCACTCCAAGGACCACATCACAACAACCAAGTGGAATGAGCAGGACATCAGATGTGAAGTTAATATGTTGGATGGACAAACTAAAGTTCTTGACCACCGAAGAAATTTCAACTCTTGTCCCATCTGCTCCAGTGTCCATGAGAGGTTGCAACTCTTCCACCTTGAACCCTAATTGCTTGGTCTTATGAATGTCCAAAAAATTATGGGTATTGCCACTATCTATGAGAATATGTAGAGGATTCTTTTGATATTTCCTTGTGATTCTCATTGTTCTAAAGTTAGCTATCCCAATCAAGACATTCATAGATATTTGAGGCTCATCTAATTACACACTAGCCTCTTCATGATTGCAATCCCCCTCCTGAGTCTCATCCTCTGCATCTTCCACCACTAATAGATGAATCTGCAACTTCTTATGTGTTAACCCATGTTCTGCTGAGTATGGTTCATCACAAAAATAACAGAACCCCTTAGCTCTTCTCTCATTCATGAAAGCAGGTGACAAGTCCTAGCAATTCTTGCCTTAGCTTTAAATTGTTATGCTTCTATAGTGCCTTATTGTTTCAAAGAAGATATTGTTTTATTTACTACAGAAGGTTTGCTTTTCAATGACATACCCACTTTCACATTATTGCTATTTGAAGATTCATATATTTTGGCTAGTATGAAAGCCTTTCTCAAAGTTTGGGGCTGAAACATCCTCACTATCATCTGCACAGCATTCTTCAAACCCCCAAGAAGCAACTCAATGTGTATTTTGCAGGTAGATCAAACCTAGTTATGATGGCATCAAACTTCTCAAGATATTCACTAATTGTGCCTTTCTACCTCAACTTCATCAAATCAGCCATGGGGTCAGCACACTTCACCAACTCTCTTCATCAATACCTTCACATACTCCCCCATCATGGTAAATCATCCCATAATGATTTGACATACGCATGGTGCCACTTCAATGCTTTTAACTGCACATGTCATTAATGTCTCTGACTCACCATTAATGCACATTTTACTCACCATTAATGCGTCTTTGGCTCGCCATTAATACGTCACTAACATTCCACCTGCCACATCGTCTGCAAGTTCTATCTACCCTGACAGATCGACAATAGTATACATGCAGGGTGGTTAAGGATATCCCGACATACCCCTACCGTACCCATGAAATACTAGCCAATGGTTAGGCGCCACACCAGTCACTCCAAACTCTATAAATAAGAGATTCTCATACAAGAAGTATCAATTAATATCTTTTTCCCTCATTTATTACTTGCATTCATTACTATGCTCTCACTTCTTTCTTATTTACTCTCAATCTCTCTCTAAAACTACATACTGACTTGATCGTCGGATAACCTTTCAGGAACCTCCGCCAGTGGGTCCATACAACATTCCGATCAAAGCTCCTACCTTCTGTTATTCAACTGGGAATCAATTACAGCCTCATCCGATTAACATAAATTAAATTGGTGTTGTCTGTTGGAATCGAACCCACGACCACACGGTAAGCAAGCCAAAGTCACCCCCCCAAACCCAACACCAGAAGCACCTACCACACAAAAACTCCTCCAAATGATTCAAACCCAAGGCTAGATTATCCACCAACAAGCCCAACTATTAGTCGAACTCCGCCAACAAAAACATGAGTCTAGTAACATACCCCCACGGCCCATTTTTGATGAGCATTCTACCAAGTCCAATGAAGCATCCCAACTTATATGCTCTCACTTCTTTCTTATTTACTCTCAATCTCTCTCTAAAACTACATACTGACTTGATCGTCGGATAACCTTTCAGGAACCTCCGCCAGTGGGTCCATACAACATTCCGATCAAAGCTCCTACCTTCTGTTATTCAACTGGGAATCAATTACAGCCTCATCCGATTAACATAAATTAAATTGGTGTTGTCTGTTGGAATCGAACCCACGACCACACGGTAAGCAAGCCAAAGTCACCCCCCCAAACCCAACACCAGAAGCACCTACCACACAAAAACTCCTCCAAATGATTCAAACCCAAGGCTAGATTATCCACCAACAAGCCCAACTATTAGTCGAACTCCGCCAACAAAAACACCCCCCAAACACAAAAAACACCCATACAACCCACCCCTCCAACTAAAACTCCTCACGAGCAAGACACACCTTCACCGAAACAATCATATCCTCACCACTACCTAAACACTTAGCTTTCCCAAGTAACATTGACCAATATGACGACACCACTGATCTGCAAGACCACCTAGACGCCTTTGAGGCCTCTATGCTTTTTCATGGGGCCACTGACCATATCATGTGTCGAGCCTTCTCTCTCATCCTGAAACATGCTACCCTATAGTGGTTTACACGGTTGGCACCAAATAGCATCGATTAGTGGACAACTCTCGCCAACGAGTTCAACATCTGGTTTACGGCAAGCAGGGAACAACCCATGAATATCTACAACTTAAGTCCAGAGGTGGAGGTACACATACTGGTTACAGGGCTGCAAGACGGCCTCTTCATACAAGAACTGGCCACATATTCGGACCTTACCATGGAAGATCTTCAGTCGAAGGCCCAACGGTTTATCAACTCGGAAGAAAATTAGCCTACCCACCTATCTTTTAACCATAGAGAATACCAACCCTCTCACTAGAAACCATACTGGTTTGGACATATTATACAAGAATGCACCTAGTTGTAGGGTACTATTGAAGACCTAATTCAGGATGGTCATTTACAACATTTTATTGCTAAGATCACCTGGCAAGGACAATCGCCATCGTCACGTCGACCTAGTCCTTCTAGGAGACACTCTCCCCAAAAAATCAGGAGGAGCATCCTCCGAACAGGGATCGAGGATACAGGTATCACCTAGTAACCAGCGATGGAGGAGTCTAGTGGACATTAATACCATATCAAGTGGATTTGGCACATGAGGCACTTCTAGGGCAGCCAAGAATAGATATGTTTGGGAAGTTATGCAAGAAACCGTCCGGAATCGTCTCCAACAATATGAAAATAGGTGGCACCTCGGATCTCTTTCGACGATAGTGATTATGAAGGTGTCGTCCACGATCATGACAATCTCCTTGTCATCACTACAAAGATGAATAAAAAAGGTTGGAACTAACGGATATTATGTTCCAAGACTTGCTCGTCAAAATGGAGCTGATGGATAGAGATTTGCTACCTTATGACGGTCTGCTAGTCGGTTTCACTGGCTCACCATCGCATGTATGTGGACATCTGGCTCACCATTGGGGAGCAGCCCCTGACCTGGACAATTCAAGCAACAAATGTTGTCATTGATTTTAATTTTATCTACAATGTTATTCTAGGGCGACCAACATTAAACCGTCTTGAAGTAGTGCTCTCCACACCATACTTATGCATGAAAGTTCTCTCATCTGATCTCCGAGTGAGCATTATCAAGGGGGACCAACATAGCACCAAAATTTGCTACTAGATGAGTCTCCGCCTAAGTCAAGCGTCAAATAGAACGCCACCCCTAATGAAAAGGTGTGCACCTGGTTGAGTTAGATGCTAGAACAGATGAATGTGAGTTCCAACATCAGCCCGAGGGAAAAAAAACTTCTCTACAACTTGGACTCACAAAGGAGAATTTGGTGTTCATTGGAAACACCCTCACCGAAGCTCAAAGGTCAAGGTTAGTTAAATGCTTGGAGACCAACAAAAATATTCTTGCTTGGTCGGTTGTAGATATGTCGAGGATTGAACCCTCAATCATTTGCCACTGATTAACTACACACTCGGGGCAAATACAATAGCCTAGAAGAAAAGGAAAATAGGCACTGAAAGAACATTGAGGTTACTTTGAAACCATCAGGGAGATTACTTATACCACTTGGTTGTCCAATGTGGTACTAGTCAAGAAACCCTCAGGGAAATGGTGGATGTGAGTAGATAACTCCTTCGGCTACAAAGTATGCCACAAAGACCCAAATCCCCTCCCAAACATCGATCACTTAGTGGATAACTCCTCCGACTATCAATATTTATCATTCATGGACGCCTATTTCAGATAAAATGAAATACTCATGTACTAGCCACATTAAGATAAAATTGCTTTCATCACACCTAAGGCTGCATATTGTTACATGGTCATGCCTTTCGGGTTAAAAAACATAGGAGCTATATATCAGAGGATGATGAATAATGTTTTTGAGGATCAGATCGAGAAATATATGGAGGTCTACATGGATGATATGATTACCAAAAGTCTACCTACATAAGACCATGTCTCCATTCTGGAAGCCATCATCAGGCGGTTACATAAATTCAACATGCAACTCAACCCGGAAAAATGTACTTTTGGGGTTGAGACCGGAAAGTTTCTCAGGTTCTTGCTAACAGGCCAAGGTATAAAGGCAAATTCGGTGAAATTTCAAGTTGTTATAGATATATGAAGCCCTCGCTTAGTCAAAGAGGTTCAGCAGTTGAATGGACAATTGGCGGTGCTATCTAGATTTCTCCCTACATCCACCAAGCACTTCATCCCACTCTTTTAACTGCTCAAGAAAAGCAAAATGTTTGATTGGTCGGAAGATTGTGAGAGGGCCTTCCATATTTTCAAATGGTATTTGGCCACTCCCCCAATACTTTGCAAGCTGGAACCTGCTCAAACATTGTACGTCTACCTAGTAATAACTGATGAAGTTGTAGAAACCGCCCTGGTCAGAGAAAATGAAGAATGACAGAATTCGGTTTACTTCACAAGCAAAGCTTTACAGGGTCTCGAGCCCATATCTCAAAAGTTAGAAAAGGTCACCTACACTCTCTTAGTGGCAGCAAGATGGCTACAAAATACTTTCAGTCCCACCCTATGGTGGTTAGAACAAATCAGCCCATTCGGCAAGTCTTGCCTAAACCGGAGGTGGCCGAACAAATGATCTCTTGGTACATTGAGCTCTCGCAGTTTGATACCCAGAATGAACCTAAGACATCTATCAAGAGTCAAGTCTTATCAGATTTCATCGCCGACTTGACTGCCCAACCGAATAACTCTGGTTAGACATGGACGATTTATATGGATGGGTCATCCAATCCTCGAGGATGTGGAGCTAGTATCTTACAGAATAATGGTCAGGGTGTTACCATTGAGCACTCTTTATCCTTCACATTTTCCAAGGTTTTTTGTAAGGAAATAAACAAATAAAAGAGAGGGGAAATTATCGAGTGTTGCAAGTTAAAGTTCCGGAAGAAAATGTTCATTTATCTGGATTCAGGAAACACAATAAGCTTAGTAAGAGATTTTCGCGAAGAAGCAAGGTGATGAAGGATGAAGGGGAAGACCCCTTATTTATAGGAAATGGTTTGGACCCAGGTCCCCCCGAGGTACAACCCAAAGACACATCCACCCGTTAAAAATTACTCGAGAGTAATCCATCGGTGGCTCGAGATCCAAAGCAAGGGATCTGAAACGAACCAACCCTCCATGTATCAACCAAGGATAGATAACCATCATGACCTACCCATACACCTAGGGGCTACTCGTATTATCAACCCAAACTAGGAGTTGACTAGAATCAGTAATCCGAACATACCAAGTTGAAACACTCTAAGTCTATCAGCCTGCCCCGGTTTCGTCACCCTGATAGACTTGAGGCAATTGTTCCACCCCGGATAAATTCGGGCTATTCCGGTTTTATCACGGACACACAACCACATTAATCATCCCTCATTCACCTGCCGAGGACGGGTCAAGCTTACTACAAGTCTCATTAATGCCTCTAGCTCATCATTAATACACCTCTGATTCACCATTAATGTGTCGCAGACATTCCACATGTCACGTCATCTTCAAGTTCTACATGTTCCCGACAGATCGGAAATAGTAGACCTACAGGGTGGTTAAGGATAACCGGACATACCCATACCGTACTCACCAAATACTAGCCAGTGGTCAGGCGCCACGTCAGCCACTCAAAACTCTATAAATAGAAGACTCACATATAGGAAGTATCAATTAATATATTTTTCCTTTATTTATTAGTTGCATTCATTACTATGCTCTCACTTCTCTCTTATTTACTCTCAATCTCTCTCTAAAATCACATATTGACTTAATCGTCGGAGAACCTTTTCAGGCATCTCCACGGCGGGTCCAGACATTATTCTGATTAAAGCTCTTGACTTCTATTACTCAACTGAGAACTCGATTCCAGCCTCATCTGATTAAAGAACACACATATTCTTTCACTATCTATCAAAAGGTCTACTTTCCTAAATAATAACAAAAAAATTACCATAAATTAAACCTAGTTGTGAATCAAATTACAAATATACACTCATATTATCATGCAATATGTCATGTGTCACATGTTTCATCTATGTAGCTATAGAAAATGAGTTTGATTATTATTTTATTTAGAAATTACAATGCCAATATATATATATCAGTTATTTACATTTGTTTTTAAAATTAATTGGCTAAATTAGTTCCTATAACTTAGCAAACAAATCATTAATTGCAATCTAAAATAAATGAGATGACACAACTTTATGATTCAATCAATCTGATGTAATTAGATGTCTATGATTTAGTGGATTGCAATTGATCTTTGTGTGATGAGTCTTTGTCGCGTGTATGTTGAGCCTTTACCTTGACACGCCCGCACAAGAGAGATGTGACATCAAGTACACCAATCTTTGTCTTGATAAAAATGATTACCTCAAAGAATACATTGTTCAACAAGGTCACAAACAAAGTTTACATCAATTGTTATATGCTTCATCCTATTGTGTATGACCATGTTTATTGAAAGATGTGTGGCAGTGGGATTGTTATAGTAGATTGTTGTGACCTGTTGAACATGGATGGAAAGTTCAAATAGAAAGATAGAATCCATATTAGTTTAGTTAAGGTTGTAGCTAGGGATCAATATTTAGCTTTTGTGTATGAACAAGCTATTGCACGTTGTTTGGAATATTTCCAAAAGATGAGGCTACTGCCCCATAGAAGACTGTGAAGAATATCTTGTTTCTGACTTTGGTACAGTTTTGATGAAGACACCAACATCACCAAAAAGAAGAAAAGGAAGAATACTTATAAAACAATGAAGATTTAAGCTTCAAGATATTCAAGACTTTTAGTCTGAGTCTAAATATGTACTTCTATCATATACTCTAAATTATACAATAGTAGTACTGCTCAAACTATTTTTTAAGAAAATTGAAACACTTTAAAATACTTAACACAATTTTCAAAAATAGTGTGTAATGGGTTACTTCATCTAAGTAACAGGTTACAAGTTTAAGAAAAGAGTTATCCAACTTAAAATTGATCAAAGTAATACATTATTGTCTTTGAGTAACAGATTACGAGTGTTATTAAAGTTGAGTAACTGGTTACTCAATTTGTTGTAATAAATTACTCTAATTCGAAAATAAATGATCACTGGACAGAACACTTGAGTAATCGATTACTCAATGTTGTAATCGATTACTGAGAGTTGTTGCATCAGATTTTCAAATTCAAAGTGAATGAGTTTCAATCCAAAAGACATGTTTTCATTCCAATCAATTCATACCATTTCAAAGAGACATTTTGGCTTATTGGAAAGCCTATACAAAGACATTGAAACTAACAATCACAACATACAACATATACACAACTCTTATACAAATTTCAAAAACTCTTACACATATTCTGAAATTATTTTCTGCACTTTTTGCAACAAGTTCTTAAACTTTCAAAGTTGATTTTTATGAAGTTTCTTAAAGTGAAAGTGTTTTAAGTTTACAAACTTATAAAGAGCATTATTACTAAGTATACTAAAGAGTTGTTTGGATTGCAAGTTACATCACTTTCATACTTGTAAAGGAAATTCCGCCATCGTTGAACATTCTTCATTATTATTTCAAAATACTGTCTTTCACGGGGTGTGATAAAAAAGGGGATTAGAATCACTTGGAAATGTATTTTCCAAAAGTGAATATGGATTAAGGAGTGTGTAAGGTACATAGAAATCTCGGGGTGAGATATTGTAATTGCAACTCATAATTTTTTAGTGGAAAAATCTTTTGTGCTGCAAGAGTACTGGATGTAGCCTTCGGTGGACAAGAAGGTGAATCAATATAAAATCCTTGTGTAGTCTCTTCTCCCTTATCTCTTTGATTTTACTTATTAATTTTCTGCATATATTTTCTGCTGCACTTAAACTCTTGAATTTACATAAAAAGTGGTCATTATTTTAAGTCAACTAATTCACTCCCTCTTAGTTGCAATATCAGTTTTACAAAGACAAGACAAGCAAAAGATATGAAGTATATTATTCCTTATTGCATGATCAATTAGCATTACTAAAGGCATACTAAGATGGTGAGTGCCTTTTGTGGAGATGAATGCCATGAAAGATTATAGCTTTTAGGTATCACAGGAAGCACTTGGAGTGGTCATAGGGATTGAAGAGCACCGCTGCCCATATGACATGGGTATGAAATGTCTGATTATAAATATTGGAGAGCATCAACTATGCATTTCTAATGAGATTCATCTACAATTGTAGTGTCATCCTTTAATGTAGGAGATGTGCTAGTGGAAACTGGAGTTTGAACCTCTTTTGCTTCTGTTATATTTGTCCTTTCAAGGAGGTCACTAATGTATTTATGTTGACTGAGGTAAGGCATGTCTTGATAGGAATAAACTCTATACCTAAGAAGTAATGAAAAGAACCTAAATCTTTGAGGGAAAATTGTTGAGCGAAAGAATAAATGAAATGTTCGATGGCTAAAGTAGATGAGCATGTAAGTAAAATGTCATGCATGTAAACGAGTGCGTACATGACAATGTTACCATGATTGAAGATGAAATGAGTGGAATCTAATTTTGATGCATGAAATTCATAAAAATAGAGATAAGAGCGCAAAGTATTGAACCATGCTCGAGGTGCATGTTTGAGTCTATAGATTGATTTTTTTGAAATAATAGACATAATGTGTACAGTCAAGGTTGATGAACTCATGAGGGGAGCCATGAATACATCTTCTTTCAAGTAACCATATAGAAAAACGTTATTCACATCCATCTGTTTAATGACCCATTGTTGTTGGAGAGCAATGGATAGTACCAAGCAAACTGTTACAGGTTTAATGACTTGACTAAATGTATGTGTACATTCAAGACCTAGTCTTTTATGGAATCCCTTGATCACTAGCCTTGCTTTATCCCTCGAAATGGATCCATTTGGATTTTTTTATGTGGAAGACCCACTTGCATCTAATTACATTTTGTGACTGATCTCTCAGCACTACATCCCAAATACCTTGTGCAAGTAATGCGTTAAATTCATTACTCATAACATCACCTCATTCAAGTGACTTCATTTCCTTAGAGTCACATGTCGATTCAATGTCCATTCAATGGTGGATGGAAGGAGACGTTTGGTGGTTAAAAACTAATTGGTATTATATATATTGTGCATGGACCGAGTAACAAGCCTGGAGGGAACTAGTGTTGATGCATGGTCAAGTGGTGGTATGTCATGCAAGACTGAGAATACAACTAAGAGGGGGTAAATTAATTGACTAGAAATTATGACCATTTTTTCTGCAAAATGAAGAGTTAAAGTGCAGCGGATAATATTACAGATAATAAACAAGAATAAATCAAAGAGGTAAGGAAGAAGAGAGTACACAAGGATTTTATACTGGTTCACCTTCTTGTCCATCAAAGGCTACGTCCAGTACTCTTGCACCACAAGAGATTTTCCACTAAATATTATGAGTTGTAATTACAATATCTCACCCCGAGATCTCAATGTACCTTACACACTCACTAATACTTATATCATTGGAAAACACATTTTCAAGTAATTCTATCTCATTTCTATTCACACCCCATGAAAGAAAGTAATTACAATGAATAAGAATTTGAATGATGACTTGGATTGCCTTTACAAGTATGAAATATAATAACACTTGCAATTCAATCAAATCTTTTGTATACTTAATAAATAATGCTCTTTAAGTTTTACAAAACTTTAAAACACTTTACTTCAAGCAACTCGGAAAAATAGTTTTGAAAGTTTGAGTTCAAGTTGCTAGAAGTGCATAAAACTATTTCAGAAAAGTGTAGGAAAGTTGTGAGAAAAGTGTGAAAGAGTTATGACAGAGTTGTTCAAAGAGTTTTTTTCATTGTAAGTTCTCATACCTTTTAATAGGTTTTCCAATCAGTCGTTGTGCCTTTATGACAGAGTATGAATTTTTTGGAATGAAGGCATTTCGTTTGGAATGAAAACCCTTGAGTTTCAAATCTGAAAAACTAATATAACACCTCTCAGTAACCGATTACAGCAAGTGGGTAATCGGTTACCCAAACGTGACAATTTGAAAAATTACATTGAGTAATCGGTTACTCACTTGAGTAATCGGTTACTCAAACTCTCTATCCAATAGTGAATTTAAAATTCACTTAGAGTAATCGGTTACTCAAATTTGAGTAATCGGTTACTGCAATTTAAATATTGTTGGATAACTGATTATCACTCATGTAAGTTATTACTCAAATTTCAGTAACATGTTACACAGTATTTTGAAAAATGTTTTCATTTAAAACTTGAAGTGTTTCAATTTCTTTTAAAATATTTTGAGCATTATTAATTTGGTATATTATAAGATAGAAGTACCTATCTAGACTTAGACTAATTGTCTTGAAGCTTTACTCTTCTTGGTCTTCATAAGTGATCTTCATTTCTTTTTTTTGGTGATATTGGTGTCTTCGTCAAAACCTTGCCAAGGTCAAGAGCAAAGATCTCCTTCACAAAATGAATATGGTATCTTCATAAGTAATCTTCCTTTTCTTCTTTTTGGTGATGTTGGTGTCTTCATCAAAACCTTGCCAAGGTCAGGAGCAACGATCTTCTTCACAATCTCCCCCTTTTTATGATGACAAACCAAGATCTTCTTGACGGTGTAGTTTTCTTGAGAGCGGCATACTTTGAGATATGTTGAAGTTTGACTTGAGTATGCTCCCTCTATCTTGTATGCTCCCCCTTTATTTTGGAGTAATGTGCTTGAAATAATTTTACAGAAAATACACTTCCCCCAACTTTTCTCCCCTTTTTGACTTCATCAAAAAGTAGAAAAGCAAAGAGATTCCAACACAATATATATAGCATACATACACTTATATAATCAAGATATATCAATATGATATCATATACTAATGTATGGATCAAGATATAGATAAGCAAGTATTGCAATGCATAAATAAGATGTTTCAAACATGAATCCAAAAATGGAACAATAAAGCACAAAACATCATAAAATAACTTGTCCAGGAATATGCAGCAATAACTTTAAAAACAATAAATAAGTAGAATTAAAACTTTGTCCGAATTTTGAAAATAATACATCCAGAAAATCCTAACAACAGATATTCTAAGACTCAAACTCCAAATTGTCTTCATCAATATCCATGATATCCATCCTAGAGGAGAGGCAATGAAGTTCATATTGGATTTGTTGATTCTGAGAGTCGAGAGCATCCATCCGGTTAGTGATGTAGCCTTAGAGAGAAAACAACTCATCCATAATCATTTGGTTCGTAGGCTTGGCAGCAGATGAGGACAATTGAACATGAAACTCAGACAATTGTGGTTCAGGAGGGTTAGGAGATTCAAATGGATCAGTAGCAACATTTGGTTTATCGGTTCTATGTTTATAGGTGCGGGTTCGAGGGTCTTGACTTTTGTTGATTCTGAGAGTCGAGAGCATGCATCCGATTAGTGATATAGCCTCGGAGAGAAAACAATTCATCCATAATCATTTGGTTTATAGGCATGACAGTAAATGAGGATGATTCAACATGAATCTCAGATGGTTGTGGTTCAAGAGGGTTAAGAGCTTCAGGTTCAGATGGTTCAGCAACAGTCGGTTTATCGGTTCTATGTATATAGGTGCGGGTTCGAGGGTTTTTGGTGAAACCCATTTTGTGGATCACTTCCACATCAATTTGGCTTTCTCGAAGATTTAGAAGCACCTTTGTTTTACCATTTGTAGAAACACCGAAATGCTAAAGAATGTTGGTTATGAAGATTGCATATGGCAAAGGACTTTGAGTACCTCTAACAGTCCACAGTTGTCTTATTATCATTAGAGCCAAATTGATCTTGATGTTAAAATTTAAAGCATCTTGATGTTAAACTTTAAAGCATACATCAATTGGAGTTCTATGTCACTTATTTGAGAATGATTTGAAAATTTTGGTAATATGACATAGCTCAAAAAATAATGAAGCAAACGGTCTTCAAGCTTGAGATATCCAATAGATGGGATGTCTCGGTTTTTTACGGTCTCACCAAAGTCATGTTGCTTACGCATTTCTATTTCCCTTTTTGAAAGTCTACATAAAGTATGATAAAAATCCTTTCGATCATAATTATCCCATTCCCACACAAGGCTGAAACCTGTTATACTACCTTGAGAGGGTATGTTACATAACAATGAACTAAAGGTGTTAAGATCCAAAATAATGTCTTTTTCTTTGACATAGGAAGTTCAAGTTATAGTAAAATACTCGCACAAGTTCTGGATAAATTTCATTTGTCTCACAACAAAAATCAAAAAGGTTTTTTTGACTTAAAAGATAAGGGAAAGGAAAATCTTCAAACTCAAAATTTCCAACATTACCGAATTTTGGAGTGAAAATGATGTGTCCATGGAAGTGTTCTTCAAACACTTTGGGTTGTTCCTCATTAGCTAGAAGCCTTGCCAAATCCACAGGGTTGGACTCCATAGAAGTCGATCCTTGCCTCTTTTGAGTCGTGGAGGTGTGTTGCTTCTTGGTTTTTGAGGAGGAAGCCATGATTTTTCAGTTTTGAAGGTTTAGGTTTTGAGGTTTTGGAGATTTGGGGGTTTTTTATTTATGTTACTAAACACGAAAATGAAGGTTTACAAGTGGTTAGGAATGAAAATGTGATAAGAATAGACAAAAAAATCACTTAAAACATATCAAAAACGAAGATTTTAGGGTTTGAGAGGGTTGAGTAGGAGAGAGCATGAGTTGAATGAGGAAGATGAGTTCGAAAAAGTTTTAAAATGCAGAAAAAATACATATATAACAACACAGAGTAATTAGTTACTCACTTTGAGTAATCGGTTACTCAAATTAAAAAATTTAAAATTTTCAAATAGCAATTCAGAGTAACCGACTACTCACTTTGGGTAATCGGTTACTGAAATACAATGTTCAACCTTGCAATCAGTTACTCTCCAGTGTAATTGATTACAGACCCCAGAAAAACTTATTTTTAGGCAAAATTAAGCTATAAAAATTATTTTTAACCCAAAAACTTGAAATTTGAAACATAAAGAAATGCATTTAAGTTCAAGTAGGCATGAAATAGATATAATGAAGCATACATATAGTCATATATAAGCATTTAAGATAAGTATACTTCATCATGAATGCCTAATTCTCGTCTAATTTTATAGAAAGGTTCTTTTGTCAAAGGTTTAGTGAATATATCTGCTAGTTGGTTATGAGTATCAACCATTTCTACAGACACATCCTTCTTTTGGACATGGTCCCTAAGGAAGTGATGTCTGATATCAATGTGTTTGGTTCTTGAATGCATAATCGAATTCTTTGTGAGTTTTATTGCACTAGTATTGTCACATTTTAGAGGAGTGCAACCCAAGTCTAAACCATAATTTCGTAACTGTTGCTTAAGCAACAACACTTGGGCACAACAACTACTTGCTACAATATATTCAGCTTCAGCAGTGCTTAGGACTACACATGCTTGTTTCTTACATGACCAAGAAACTAAAGCATTCCCTAAAATATGACAAGTACCACTTGTACTTTTCCACTCGGTTTTGCATCCTGAAAAATCTGAATATGAATATCCAACCAAGTCACATATACTTTCCTTTGGATACCACAGTCCAACATTAGTTGTGCCTTTAAGATATTTCATGATTCTCTTAACAATAACTAAGTGTGATTCTTTTAGTTTGGATTGATAGCAAGCACACAAACACACACTAAACATGATATCAGGTCTACTAGCAATTAAGTATAAAAGAGATCCAATTATATCTCGATACTTTGATATCTCGATGGATTTTCCTGCTTCATTCGTATCAATGTAAGTTCCAGATCCCATAGGAGTAGCTATTGGATTGCAGCCATCCATATCAAATCTTTTTAGAAAGTCTCTACAATATTTGGATTGACTTACGAAAATGTCATTATCAAGTTGTTTAATTTGAAGTCCAAGGATGTAATTTAACTTTCCCATCATGGATATTTCAAATGCATCATTTTGTCAAATTCACTACACAAAACCTCATTAGTAGAACCAAAAATAATATCATCTACATAAATTTGAACAAGTAGAGTATGATGATTTATTTTTTTTATAAAGAGTGTAGTGTCGACCTTTCCTTTGTTGAAACGTTTTTTTAAGTAGAAATTTAGTTAGACGATCATACCATGCACTTAGATAAATATAATAACAATATTACCTATACCGAGGATTTTTCTTTTGATGTTCAATGCATAGGTAACAATGACTTAATTGCTTGAATAAATGATAATTTTGAATCTCCTCGTGCTATGTGCTTTGAACAGTTATTGTCATGATAATACATTTACGCTCATGGCTTTCAAGAAATCCTACAAAACAATTTAAAAATATTTTCTAGGTACCCAATGTGATTTGGGTCTTGCGAGGTTAGCACCTTTCTTAATCCAAACATATTGCCCAGTTGGAATACCAACTTTTCTAATATGATATGAATTAGGAGTATGAACAACATTTTTACAACAAAAGCATGTGGGTTGATGTTGATGCATATTTTGTTTAGACTTGTAGAAAGAATGTTGATCAAGATTCTCTTTAGAAATATTATGCATACAATCATTCTTAGTTTTCACAAAAGTACTCTTTGTCATACCATTAGTTGGCTATTTGTGTAGCCTAGACCTCTTCGGTCATTGGTATGTTTTTGAGTATTTAAAATATTGTCCAACTTAAGAGTACACTTCTTGAATATATTCATTTCTTGATTTAATGAAACAATTTTAGTTTCAAGAGTATCACATTTTGGACAATCAATGCCCTTGTCATTTGATTTGGATTTTGAAGTATCCAAATCTTTTTGTAGAATTTTATTTTGACACTCAAAAAGTTCTATAGTTTTTTCTAATTTATGCACACTTTAGAGAGTCTAGTAAATTCTTCATGTAATTCAAAAAAAGCGTTATGTAGCAAATTATATGAAAATGTATCATTTGGTTCAGAGTTACTAACCTCATAATCGTCATTTGAATTGTGTGAAGCCATCAATGAAATATGTGTTTGCTCCTTAATTATGAGTTCTACATTTGAACCATCATCTTTATCTTCTGATATAACATTTGTTCTTCTACGCTTCTTTTCCTTCTTTCTTTTGAAAGTATGATAGTTTTCTAGGGCTGGACAAGCACATTCGAGATGAACTAGTTTTCTGCATATAGAGCATGTATATTTTTGCTTTGATGTTGATGCTTCACCATTCATTGTAGACCTTTGTACTTTTTTGGCTCCATATATCCTTTCTAAAGTATCCCAAATTTCTTTTGATGTTGCAACTTGACACTCCGAGGAATACTTTTTCTTCTAGAGCCGACATCAGAATATTTTTGGCTTTAAGGTCGTATTAGACTTAATTTTTATCTTCAACGGTCCATGAAGATTTTGGTTTTGCTTGTTTAACCCCATTAATAACCATGTATGGTATGACTGGACCTTCTTCTATTGAGTCTCATATATCTAAGTCTTGAGATTCTATGAAGATTCTCATTCTGATTTTCCAAAAAGCATAGCACTCTCCAACAAAGCTTAGAGGGCGGTTGATGTTGGAACCTTCTTCTAAGAATGATCTTGAGGCCATCTTTAATATAGGATCAAGTTTGAGAATATCTTACTCAAAAATAGCTCTGGTGCCAATTGTAAGACTGAGATTGCAACTAAGAAGGGGGTGAATTAGTTGACTAGAAATTATGACCACTTTTTCTGCAAAACGAAGAGTTAAAGTGCAGCCGATAATATTGCAGAAAATAAACAATAATAAATCAAAGAGGTAAGGGAGAAGAGAGTACACAAGGATTTTATATTGGTTCACCTTCTTGTCCACCGAAGGCTACATCCAGTAGTCTTGCAGCACAAGAGATTTTTAACTAAATATTATGAGTTGTAATTACCATATCTCACCCCGAGATCTCAATGTACCTTACACACTCACTAATACTTATACCATTGGAAAACACATTTCCAAGTAATTCTATCCCCTTTCTATTCACACCCCATGAAAGAAAGTAATTACAATGAATGAAGAATTTGAATGATGGCTTGGATTGTCTTTACAAGTATGAAATATAATAATACTTGCAATTCAATCAACTCTTTTGTATACTTAGTATATAATGCTCTTTAAGTTTTACAAAACTTTAAAACACTTTACTCAAGCAACTCGGAAAAATAGCTTTGAAAGTTTGAGTTCAAGTTGCTAGAAGTGCAGAAAACTATTTCAGAAAAGTGTAGGAAAGTTGTGAGAAAAGTGTGAAAGAGTTATGACAGAGTTGTTCAAAGAGTTGTTTTCATTGTATGTTCTCATACCTTTAAATAGGTTTTCCAATCAGTCGTTGTACCTTTATGAAATAATATGAATTGTTTGGAATGAAGGCATTTCATTTAGGATGAAAACCCTTGAGTTTCAAATCTGAAAAACTGATGTAACAGCTCTCAGTAACCGATTACAGCAAGTGGATAATCGGTTACCCAAACGTGACAATTTGAAAAATTACATTGAGTAATCGGTTACTCAAACTCTCTATCCAACAGTGAATTTAAAATTCACTTAGAGTAATCGGTTACTCAAATTTGAGTAATCGGTTACTCCAATTTAAATATTGTTGGATAACTGATTCTCAGTCATATAACCTGTTACTCAAATTTTAGTAACATATTACACAGTATTTTGAAAAATATTTTCATCTAAAACTTGAAGTGTTTCAATTCCTTTTAAAATATTTTTAGTCTTCCTACTTTAGTATATTAAAGAGTATATAGGATAGAAGTACCTATTTAGACTTAGATTAATTGTCTCACGATGAACTGGTCTTGGGAGAACCGTTTCTCATATACCAAATTAGGGATGGCAGTACCATCTTGGATTATTTCTATTTTTGGGAACGCGCTTAGCGATGCCACACGTGATAATTGGTAGTTGAAAGCTTGTTTATTATTTCTTTGCCATGATTGAAGAATGCTGAGGATAGGTTGTTGTTATCCCATTTTGAGTGTTAATGTTAGCAGTGGTTGTGGAATAGTTGGTTTGGCTAGCCATGGATCTTAACTTTTTTTATATAAGCAAATATATTAGAAACAGGCACAAGGGGTGCCAACCCAATTACAACTTACAAAAAAGATCAATACAAGAGTAAGGATCAATACACCATTGGGCAAAAGTGTACAAATTAGATCCTATATTTTTAGAAATCCACAACCAAGATCTAATTTGAATCGAATCCATAATCTGAGTAAAACTAACTTTGCCCCCTGAAAATAATATCATTTCTTAACTTCCAAATCGACCAAATAACAGCAAACCATAATATTCTCCATATCGATTTCCCTTTACTACTCCTACAGAGGGAATCATGCGTCTTTAGCGATTCCACAATCGAATCCAACAAGGTAATATCAATTTGAAGCCAAGAATAGAACCATTTCCACACATTAGAGACAAAAGGACAAGAAAGGAAAAGATGCTCTAAATGTTCATCATGCAACAAATTTGTTGCTATCCTACCTCTGATAACTTTCCACATTAAACAACACGCTTTTGAAGGCGCACAATTAATCAAACATAAGTTAAGAACATTACCTGGCTCCATCATACTAGCATTCAAATGAGCCAAGTAACCTGAGTTCACCATGTAGCACCCCGACTTATCAAGGTTCCATCTCCATCTATCACCAATATCATGTTTGCAAGCATTGTTCTGAATTAGACTATAAAGGCTTCTTGCTACATCTTCCTCCCATGCAAATAAGTTTCTCCTCCAATGAATATTCCAGGTCCATTCACCATTGGTCCAAACCCCGCACTCAGCTACCAAAGCATCCTTATCTAAGGCAAGTAGGAAAAGTCTCGGAAAGATATCCTTAAGAGTTCGATTCCCAAACCAAATATCCTTCCAAAAGCAAGTATGAAAACCATCACCAATTTCCTTCCAAAGGTTGTCTTCCATCCAGTCAGATCCATCATCGTTAGAACCAATTTTAACCAAATCTCTCCACCACCTTGAAGCCGACGGACTAGAGTTAAAGACCCCATTAGTGCCATACTTAGAATCGATCACTTTAACCCATAGAGCATCAGAGTCCACCAGTCTTCTCCATTTCCATTTTCCCAGCAGAGCATCATTGAACCGAGAAAGATCCTTAATACCCAAACCCCCAAACTTTTTAGGCTTACACACATCCGACCAAGCAACCCAAGGAATACCTCTAACTCATGTTTTGTTACTCCAAAGAAAGTTTCTCTGAAGAGAGGTCAACTTCGATATAACCTTCTTTGGAGCCTTAAAAAGCGATAACATATAAATAGGCATATTCGTGAGAACTGAATTAATGAGAATCACTCTACCACCAAACGAAATATGCTTACACTTCCAAATTGCCAATCTGTTGGAAACCTTATCAATCACATTCTGCCAAGAAGAATAGTTTGCTGGATTAGCCCCCACCGGAATTCTCAGATACAAAAAAGGAATAGACCCAATTCTACAAGATAAGAATATAGAAGCTGCTTCTAGAATACTATATGCAACCCGAATACCGATCAAAGAGCTCTTATTGAAATTAACCTTCAAACCATAAACCAGCTCAAAGCATCTGAGAATACTCTTCATACACCAAATGTTGTAATCTTTTGGAGTGCAAACGAGAATTGTATCATCTGCAAATTGAAGATCAGAGATCTCCACCCTGTGCCTTCCCAATTTGTAGCCTTCCAATAAACCACTAGATCTAGCATTCCTAACCAGCCCTGCAAAACCTTCAGCCACCAGCAAGAACAGAAAAGGAGCTATGGAATCTGCCTGCCTAATACCTTTGGACACCGTAAAGGATTCAGAAGGAGAGCCATTAACAAGGATAGACATTGACGTGGACGTCAAACAAGCATTAATCCACATTCTCCACCTATCAGAAAAACCAAAACGACCAAGCATATAATCAAGAAACTCCTAACTAACTGAATCGTATGCTTTTTCAAAATCCACTTTGAAAAGAAGACAACCCTCTTTGTCCTTCTTAGCAGAATGAATAACCTCATTGATCACAACGGTAGCATCGAGAATACTATGATCCTGAAGAAAAGCTGATTGAGAAGAAGAAATTAAGGAACCTACCACTTTCTTCAATCTCCCCACCAAGATTTTGGCAATAATCTTATATAACGAACCCACCAAGGAAATTGGTCTGAAGTCTTGAATCTTGCTAGGATTTTTAATCTTAGGAATCAAAGCAATAAACGAAGAATTCAGCCCCTTTGGAATCTTACCATTACGATGGAAATCATTCACAAAACGACCAAGGTCACTTTTTAGAAGGTCCCAAAACTCCTTGTAGAATTTGAAATTGTATCCATCTGGGCCTGGACTCTTGTCACTGGCACAATTCCACACAACAGCTTTAAGCTCCTCTTCCGAAAAGAACTCATCCAAATCAGAAATTTGAGAATCTGAAAGCTTTGTGAACTCCACCCCATCAATCGTTCGGTTATCAATATGAACACGCTGAAACAACGATTTAAAATAGTTGACAACTCCGTCTGAGATACCATTCTCATCAGAGCACCAAACTCCATCAATCCAAACCCCAACGATTTGATTTCTCCTTTGTCTATTATTAATACAAGCATGAAAGTAGCTTGTGTTTGCATCTCCCTCCTTTAACCACTTGTTTCTAGACTTTTGGATAAGGAGACTTTCCTTCATATTAGCAGTCCTCCACCAATCAGCAAGAAGATTCTTTCTCAATAAAATTTGATCCATCTCCAAAGTAGTACTCTCACCAGCAATATCAATATTCTGAATACCCTTCGAGAGAGCAACCAGTTTACTATCCAAGCACCCAAAAGTCTCTTTGTTTCAAATTTCCAGCTTCAATTTTAAACCTTTCAACTTCTCTTTCATGATAAAAGCGCTGGCCAGCCAGATATCTGAGTCTCCAACCAGGTTTTCTTCACAAAATCCTAAAACTCAGGATGCTTCAACCAACAATTATTAAATTTAAACGGAATAGGAAATGAAGACGAATTCCTATGCTTCAACACTATAGGACAATGATCTGAATAATCTCTATTGAAAGCCCATTGAGAAACCTGAGGCCATTGACAAAGCCACCCCGGAGACAAAAGGAACCTGTCGAGTCTACTCATAGCCCCCCCACCAGATTGATACCAAGTAAAATTCCTACCAATTAAAGGAATGTCCAATAATTCCATCTCTCTAATCCAGGAGTTGAAGAGAGACATCTCCCTACTACAACTCACCCCACCTCCTCCTCTTCGTTCAGAAGCACAACGAACAGCATTGAAGTCACCGAAAACACACCAAAGATCAATGGAAAGGCTTCGTTTTAGAACACACAACTCTTCCCAAAGCAATTTTTTTATACTCAAATTGCAAGGAGAGTAAATATTAACAATACAACATATACATTGATCTGGAAGCCACAAACCTTGAATGGCGAGGAACCCATTGCCTTTGAAAGAACAAATTCTTGAGAACTTAGAAGAATCCCAAATGCTCAAAATACCACCCGCTCGCCCTATAGAAGGAATAAACTCCCAATCACAATCTGAATTACCCCATAAACCATAACAACAATTCGACTCACAAACCTCCCATTTTGTTTCTTGAATACCCAAAAAATGGATATCTTCATTCTTCATTAGGCTTCTACTAACCTTACTCTTTTTCAGCCTAGGCCCCAATCCCTAACATTAATAGAGGCACAATTCATGGATCACCCTCCTTCTCCCAACGGTTGGCATTAGACAAACCAACCTTATCCCTAACTTCCATATCTCTAATTCTGTCCAGCATCACCTCTTCATCACCATTAAAGGAGACTCCTATCTTCTTCCCTATCTCCCATATTTTACCCGCCACCAAATCATCCTCTTTGAAATGAAGAAGATTTGCATTTCTAACATGAGAGTCGGAAATGGAATTGCTAATAGTAGGATCCAATTCCCTCTCCTCAATCTCCGACATATTGCGAAGCACTAATTCCATGGAATTAATACCATGATTATCTCTATTAATGACCTTTCTCTTGTTTCTTGCCAATTTCTTCATTGGTTTCCTTGGACCCATATTACTCAGCAAAGAAAAAATTTGAGAAATAGGGATTACCAAATTTTTCCTTGATTTGTGATTTTTTGAAGAAGATTGAATCTTAGCCAAGGTGCCTTGAATTTCTCCTGAAGCTGAATTCTTTTTCCTTTTAGAAGAAGAGCCCTTTTCAAAGCAACCCAATTGACTCTTAAAGGGAACCATTTCCTTAATGAAGCCCACGTGCTCCTGGAAAGGGGAGTTTTGCAAAATAATTCCTTTCCCTTTTTTATGTTGGGCTTGAGAAATAGGGCCCAGCTTCTTCTTCTTTTTTTCCTAAACACGGTCCCCTTCTTTTTGTAATTGATTAGGCCGGATCGGGCTACCCTAAGCCCAATAACTTTAGAACAACACCCATCCTCCTTCACCTTTTTCCTCACACCATCCAACTCTTCTTCTTCATCCCTAGGAGAGACTTTTTGCAGACCCTTTTCACCTGCAACACCTTTGTTTCTTTCTTCAATATCCACACCCGCTGAACAACTTTCAAACTGCTGTCCTTTCTTTCTCCCTTTTTCCAGCAAAACACTATTAATCACCTCTTCCCTATCCTTGTCAGACCGGACAGAGTAAGTAGAAATGTCACTATCATCTCTCTCTACCCTAACTTTTGACCCACCCTTTTGACCTCTCTTCCGTTCCACGTCAACACTGGCAAGAAAGGAAGCCATGTCATCTTCTTCCTCCTCCTATTCTCCCCACGCTGAGTTAACTTCCAGCCAGGTCTCTCCATCCTCCGACTCCACCGAGTCTGGAATGAATTCTCCCACTTCTAACCCATTAATGCTCTTACTAGAGTATTCCTATTCTGATACCGTATAGAGAATGAATTTGATTCTTATTTTATTCAGAGATTACAATGTGAATATATACATGTTTATACAACAATTATTTACATTTGTATTTAAAACTAATTAGCTAAATAGTTCACATAACTTAGCAAGCAAACCATTGACATCAATCTAAGATAAATAAGATGAGACAACTTTATGATTCAATCAATTAGATGCTTATGATTTAGTGGATTGCAATTGATCTTTATGGGTTGAGTCATTGTCATTTATACATCGAGTCATTGCCTTGACATAACCAACAAAGAGATGTTGTGCAAATCACAAATTTTGTCATCTTCATAAAGTGCAAAAATATCTTATTCCCCTCTGAAATCTTTGAAGCGCAATCTTCAACCATGTTATCATCTTCATGATATTCAGATGGAGGAGGAAGATTCATCCTTATATTATCATCACATGTGTTGGTGCATTAGAAGATGAAGCATAATCCCACACATTTTCCCTTCTAAGTGAGGCAGTATGTGCTTGCTTAATAACAACGTTGTCCCATGGATGCATGGTTACCTTCAACCGATTACTCATTTTAGTTCCAGGAGACATATAAATTGTAAGAAATAAAATACAAATTAGAATAATGCACTTAATTAAACCTTTTCACTTCCGAGAGACTAAGGTTAGAATGCAAAACATTTTGATTCCGACAATAGTCTGTTAGAATTGGAAAAACTATATTTTTAACGTTTGACACACCCAAGTCAGAAGCACACATTTCAAATTTTTATGCTTACACTTGTAAGCTCCTAAAATAGGAGTAAGATTCTCTCTATTAATGTAGAGGTAATTGTCACACAATAATATATAACAGACAACATGTAATAATACTTTTATTTTTTGTTCACAATAAAATCATATTTTTGTCATTAAAAATATGAGTAAAAATAATCATTTGTCTCTCCATTAATGGAGAGGATCCTTGTTCCTAAAATAGAGATTTTTTTATTTCCAACAACAAACTAGTGTCAAAATAGAAAGTTGTTTATGGTAATGGTTCATTGGAATCAAACAGTGCATGGACGAAAACAAAATAACAAAACTAAAATGCAAGGCAAGCCTAGAATGAAATCTTATCTTGGATTGTGAACAAAGTAGTGTAGATCCAAAAATATGGTTTGAGATGTTGGGGTTTGAGGAGAATGGGTTTGAGAATAAGGTATAAGCTTATGGAGTTTGAGATAGTAGAATTTGAGAGAGAATAGGCATTGAGAGGAATATGTGAGATGGAGAATAGGGTATAAGGTTAGGAGTTAAAGACACTGAAGTGTTTGGTTCAAGAGAGTATGAAAATGAAGAGAAATAATAAGGGGTATTTCCTTCCCCTTTCTTATAATTTATTTTTCAATGTTAAAAATCAGATTGAAACAACATGTATGGTTTACATGTTTAGTGAGACAGTACACTAAGATCCTTATGACCAACAAATATTTACTCTAGTGATAGTAAGTAAGTCTTTCAAAAACAAATTGTTATTAGATCACTCATTATTGATTATATGAAATTAATAGTCTAAAACATGTACATACATATTAGATCTCCAATAAAGATTAGTTTGTCTTATCTATTAAATTATATAAGTAGATTATGCATAACAGAAACCAAAAATTCTTAATGGTTAATATCATTATTAAGCTAACATTTTTTACATTATGTATTGTTCAATACAAACAATTATGAAGGAATTTAATAGTTTAAGTTTTTAGATTATCAGAATAATTGATTTTCACATTCATGTCTTGCTTGTGAATTTGCTGAAACTATCAGTCTTGGAGCAATATCTTCACATTCATGGACTATTGACACGTTGATATTGATGTTATCTTTATTAGGTTATATTGTTGTTTTTTTATTCAAAATGATCCATATTTATACATAGCTCATCTATATACCAAAAAATACATAGCTCATCTATTAATTTTTTAAACTTTACATGACGGATTTTAGGTTACAAATCTAACTAAATATTAAAACATAAAATATCTTGAATAACCGATTTAAAAATAGAAACTAACTTCAAAATATATAAATTAAACTTAGAAGACAGTCTTGAAAGAATGAAGTTATTTATAGGATGAATTTAATATATTTTTTACCTAAATTAGTTATTTTATGTTTATATAATTTAAAAGATGAAATAATTTTAGGATTATTTATTTCTAAATACACATAAAATGATAAAATACATGTGGAAGTAAATAATCCTAAAAGGCTGAAGAAAGAAAATAATAAGATTTAGTAACAGTTTGTTAGCTATTAATTAGTTAGTTACCATGTGCAACTAATTTGTTTGAGAAAATGATGTACGTATCATAACATTTTTTATTATTATTATTTAATGATAAATAATATTATATATATATTTATATTTATATAGTACATATATAAATATTAAAGTCAATTTATCTTTTTTGGATTTAATGTACATTTTCCAATTATGTAATCAAGCTTATCAACAAAGCATAAGCTTATCAACAAAGCATTAGCTTATCAACATTCATTAGAATGAGTAATCATGAATAGATTAAAATAAAGGGTATATACATTTGGTATTAAAAAAAACTGTCAAAAGCTTACTCATGTCCAACAAGTCTCTCAGTCTCTTTTTTTCTCTTTCATATATATCTCTTTGATCATTAATACCGTTATATATACATATCCTCCTACCTAACTCTTCCGCTTACGTCATTCTGCATTACCTTCTCATTTTTTTTCTTCCACCACCCCATTAAATTACCCAAGTTTATACGCAAAAGAAAGTGGATATAAGAGAGGTGAATACAGAGAAAGAAAGACTAAGAAAGAGATACACATCATGAAACTTGTTTGGTCTCCAGAAACTGCTTCAAAATCTTACCTTGACACTGTTAAATTAGTAAGCATCTATATCTTTAACCTCAAGAACCAACAATCACATATATTTTCATTCTTTATAAATTTCTTTCTTCTTTCCTTCCTTATTTATGAATTCAGTTTCAACTACTTTTTTATCTCTTATGTGATATGATTGATTTCATGAGCAGTTAATTAAACATGTACCATCTAGGTTTATCTCTATCTCTTGTCCATTTTTTCTCTATCGGTATATGTATTATTGTTTATATCTAAATATATGAATGCCTCTAGTTTAATATATTCCTTTTGAACCATAATTAATTAGTTGAATTCATAATGCCATGCATCTAATATAATTTTATAAGAGAGTGATCATGGCTCAATGATAAAATTGGTAGTGATTAGTCTTTGTTGATCTTTAGTTCTTTACACCTCTAGTCTTCGGTCAGCAAATAAAATCGAAAAAAAGCAAATAAAATTCACGATTTATTTTTCTTAGGTGTATTTAATGGACAAGGATGTGGTCCTTAACTAATAAAGATATAAAAACATTTATTTCAATTAAAAAATTAAATATTTATTATTTTTTATATTTTTATTTTAATATTATTGGTTTAAGATATAGTGTAAGATAATGTTTGAAACAAGTTCTCATATGATAAATGTTGACTTTGCCCTTTTGCAGTGTGAGAAATTTAAGGAATCAGAGGTAGCTGAGTTTCTCTCAGCCATGGCAGCTGGCTGGAACGCCAAGTTCATCGTGGAATCATGGTCCAACAATGGCCCAATCATCACAAGTTTCGGCCTAGCAGTTGCAGCTCGCAACACAGGTGCAAGGCACGTATGCATAGTCCCAGATGAACCATCAACGGTGCAGTACACAAAGGCCATGGCTGAGATAGGGGTGTCACCACCGCCAGAAGTGGTGGCTGGGGAGGCGGAGAAGGTGATACCACGCCTCCTAGGGCTTGATTTCCTTGTTGTTGATTGCAAGCAGAGGGAGTTTGATAGGGTTCTAAGGGTGGCAAAGGTTGGAAATAGAGGGGCAGTTTTGGCATGCAAGAATGCATGGCAAAGAAACGTTTCAGGGTTCAGATGGAACAAGGCACTTGAGAAAGGAACACGTGTTGTTAGATCAGTGTTTTTGCCAGTTGGTAAGGGTTTGGATATTGCTTACATAGGAAGCACAAGTGGAAAAGTTGTCACTACAAATAAAGGACCTAGTCGTTGGTTCAAGCACATAGATCAACAATCTGGAGAAGAACATCTTTTCAGAAAGTGATTAGTTAATTCTTGGTGATGGAAGAGAGATTGTTAATCTCAAATCGTGTCTCATATAATGTTTCGTGTTAATGAAAATAAAGCAAAAACAGTAATAATAATGAATATTTATTTTTTTAATTGATATAATATGTTTTTATTAGAATATGACAACGTATAAGATATGATTTTAGAGTTATGGTGAGTTGGAGGTATAATACTTGGGCACATGTATTAGAGATGGTGGGTATAAGTTATATGTAAGTTATAAGTTTATAGAGATTTGTACTTTTTTGCTTTAGTTCAATAACTTCAACGTAAGATTTTTTGTTTTTGTTGTTGTAATTTTGTAGAATCTTGACTTTTGTTCAAGTAGTATGTTGTAATTAATGTATATGTATTTGACAATAATAATCTATTCGGCATATGGGCCAATTATTTAATGGATGATGGCTCCCTTTGCGTTGAGGGAAGATCCACATGTTCATATTTGAGGCTTTATGCTTTAATACTCAATAGAAGACAAAACTGAGCTATTCTTTGACCAAGTCTAGCTCCAGAATTGATTATGAAACCATGGGAATTTTAACAATTATTATATTACAACCCTTTCTATTTCTTTTTAAAATAATTATTTTCATAATACTAAACTGTAAATCTGTCCATAAAAATTTGGTGCATTAACTAGTTTTGCAATTATAAGAATGGTATTTATTTTCACTACTAATTTTGTTTATCATTTTTATGGGAAATTAGATTTTGAATACCTAATTTTGGTTGATCCATTTTTTATATATATAGAAAAAGGTGTTAAAATAGTAAATGAGCCGGAATGAAAGAATTAATTTTTAAAGATAATTTATGTTTTGGTTTATGAAGAAATACATTTAGATTACAAAGAATGTGAGAAAATGTGAATAATCGATGCTTATAAAGTTATATACACGTATCAGAGACATTTCATTTTGAAATCAATACATTATATTTCTCATGCTTTTATGTAATTAAAAACTAAATCAAAATAATGATGTATTTGAAAATATATCTGGCATATAGTTATTATTTGGATCAAAAAATTAATGACTTATAAAAATGAAATTAAATATATATTTTTTAATTTTAATGGACTTGACCTTCGACAAATAGGGATGCAATGCACATTGAAAACACATAGAAAAGTAGTGTTGGTAAAACTTTACTCTACCGGCCGGTTCAACTAGAAAATCAGTAAATTGGACTCCTTATCAGTACATGATGGTTGTTGTACGGGTATGCACTAGATCCAGTAGAAACCGGCTAAAACCAACCGGTATTCCTCAAAACCGGTGAGTCGGCCAAGTTGGCACTGACCGTCCAGTTGTTGCATTAAAAAAAGGACTCAACCTAAACATTGAACTGGCTGTTTTGAAGAATTCAGAGACAAAGAGGGAGAAGAGAGAGTGAGAAAGAGATAAGGGAGAAGAAAAACATGTAAGAGAAAGAAAAACGTGTGAGAAAGAGAAGGGAAAGATGTTGTTAGGAGAAAAATAAAAGAAAGTAAGAAAGAGAAGGGAGAGAGACGATAGGGGAAGAATAAAGTGAGAGAGAGAATGATATTATATTTGATACATAGAGGATTTTGATTTGATAAATTTGATTTTTTATTATCTTCATGATTTCATTTTGATAGAAATTAGATTATAGATTGAGTTTGGTTTGATTCTGACTGAATTGGTGAAAAACAATGTTATCATGTTACAATATTACCCTTTTTTATCCAAGTTATACACACATTTTAAGAAATCAATAAATGATATAAAATAAAAATGTGTATATACTATATCTAGTACTAGTGTAAAAAAAATTAAATATGAGAAAAATGTAAGTACTCATAGTGGAATTTTTTTATATAATATTAGTATATTATCTACCATATTATAAGTTTATATATATATAAGCATATGTGTTCAGTTTAACCGACATGTGATTTAATTACTCAACCACTAGTTGAACCACTGTACTACTATATTAGTACTCTGACTAGTTTGATAATCAGTGCGGTTTTAATAACTCTATATAAAAGTATTCAAAAAAGAATACAAAAAAGAAAAAAAATTAAGTGTCTCAAATTCTATGCCAATTTGTCCCCTTCCAATAGTAAGAATCATCCCTCTATTAACCTTAGTGTATGAGCACTACAGAACAGTGTTATTAATACTGTATCGATCATCAAACCAGTTAGGATACTGCTATAGTGGTATAGTGATTCAAACGGTGATCCACTAATTAAATCGTATACCGGCTAAATTAGATATACATATATAATATATTAACATTAATGTTGAAAAATCAATAAATTACCAATATATTTTTTATTTTCATTAAAAAAATAATTTTAAATAAAAATCGGTCGGTATAACCGGTACGGTTCAAATAAAAAATGGCCGGTATGACCAGTTTTAGCTTGTTTTGACCGGTATGATTGCATGACTGATATACTTATTATACCGTATCGTATTGAGATCAATTCACTGGTTTACTGGTTGAACCAGCCGGTATGAAACGATTTTAACAACAATGCTACAGAAGACTCTACACTACTTCTTCCTTGAGACTTAGTCATCACTTTGCAATCATTAGTTCACTACTCGTTACCACACGTCAGGAGTTGTATGGTCCGACATAGACGAAAAGTTTGCATGTAGACGTACCAATCACGTTATATCTAGAGGCAAGTTTATTTATGTTTCTTGGTGTTATAGGAATAAATTTTAATTGTAATTAAATTTTTAATGCAATATCAAGATTTTATTGGTTGTATATACACATATATGTCTTCACATTAATCTTTCTCTCTAACATGTGCAAACATTACAACAACGTCATATCGCACATGCAACTCTATCCACCCAGCTAGCCGACATGTACTAAGCATCTTGGATCTTCGTTATGTGATCTGAAGTGTCATAGTTGTTATTCTGCTTTTTGCACAGACCAATTGTGATATGCCCACATTATTGTCACATCGTTAGATAAATTCTTTTTATTATCTTCTTTGTTTTTTTACATAATTCAGTTTTTCATTTTTAAATGAGAAGTAATAATAAATATTTATATTATGATAATAATAAATATTTATATTATGTTAATAATAAATATCATTTAATAAAAACAATAATTAAATAAATAAAATATAATTGTTTTTAATTAAACATTCCTAAAAATGTAATTTTATGTATGATGGTGGTATTTTTGTTTGTAAGAAGTATTTCTTGAATAATATTCAAAATAAGTGTTTCAAAAGTAAAATTGATTAATGTTTAAAACTTAAATAATAAAATTCTAGTATGCATTAAAAATACTATAACAACTAAGATCTTAACTTCAACCCCTTCAATTTGGGAAGCAAGTATTACTTCCTTCTTTTGAAGTGCATAAACAAATGATGATAAATGTTAGACTTTCCTTTAATTTTATTATAAAAACCTTTTGAAGACTCGTAAAGTGAATTTGGTCAATATCGCGTTTTCTCTCCTTGAGTAGAGTCACGACAAACAAGACATAGGATTGTTACTTCAGTCTTTCATGATGGGATTACAAACCAGAATTACACTTTTTTTTTGTCTTTTAATTTTTAAATAAATAAAAATTACCACGACCAACATAATAACTTTTATCCACCAATTACATAAGTCTTAATTTTCTATTACACATAAAATACTTTTACATATAAACAATAATTTTGATCTCTTAATAAATAATAATTAACTAGTATAATAATTTTAAACAAGCTTCATGTAAAATTCATACTATTAATGAATGTACTATTTTGGTAAGGAGTAACAAAGTTTTAATATCTTTCTCCATCCTAAATCAACTCCCAAATCTCCAAACTCTAGTTTAAATACTAAAATTATCCAAATTATACATTAAAAACTTTTTGCATTATGTCCACAAAAACACGACTTCAATTTTTAGAAAAAAGAAGAAATATTTTCCTTTCTTTTATCTCTTTCTGGTGGTGGAAGATGAGATGTCGAACGCTACACTTATAAAGATTTTGTTAAAACAAAAGCAAGATATAAGATTTGTAGGGAAGTTAGAGTATTAACAAATGGAATTCATCCCCAAAATGGTTAAGCTCACAACATATTGCTCTTTTGCTCTTCATCCTCGGATATTTCAGAGTTGTTGCATTAAAAAGATACTTGAAGTCCTCTGTTTGGCCTGGCATTAAAAAGAATTGGCATTCTGCAATGAGCAACACAATCTGGATTATTGGAGATGGAAAGGATATTAAGTTTTGGACTGATAATTAGCTAGGAGAGCCCTTGGTGGATACTCTAAACATTCCTCAAGAGTTGCATGCTACTGTGGCTGACATCAATAATAATTCCTCCTGGATGATTCCTCTACAAATTTCTAACTTTAGAATCACCAACAGTAAGGACAACCTTGCTTGGCAGGGATCAAACGATGGTGGTCTTTCTCTTAAAGATGCCTATAACTTCATCAGCAATTCAACTAATTCTTTGAACTGGTGCTGCTTAATTTGGTCCAGCGGCATCCTTCCTTCCAAATCTTTCATCATCTGGCGTCTGTTAAATGGTAAAATGCCAACCGATGAAAATCTTCAAAAAAAGGGGTTGCAATTTGGCCTCTATTTGTAGTTTGTGTATGGACCAGTTTGAGTCTTCTCAGCATCTTTTCATAGAGTCCACTTTTGCAGCCTTCTTAACAAATTTGAATAGGTCCAACATTTCAGATATCTTGTTGGCTTGTAACAGAGCTTGGAGTCCTCAAGTTAAAGATTTGTTGGTTGCTACTATAGTGTCTGCATTATTTGGTTTTGTAGAAATCAGATAAGATTCAAGAACAATAGACTAAATCTGCCCACTGCAATTGCTAAAGTTAAGCTGGAAATCTGTCTTATGGGTAACACCTCAAAGGCCTGGGCAAGACCTTCAATTTAAGAGCTAGGAATTCTTAAATCATTCAATTTTTAAGATTAATTACACTATATCTCTAAAGATTATTGAGGTGTGTTGGTTTCCTCCATCCAGGGGATGGTTTAAAGTGAACACTGATGAGGCTGTTAGGGGAGCTCCGGGTCATGCGGGTGGTGGTGTTATCTTCAAGGACCACAAAGGTGATTTCGCTAAAACAAAGGGATGGAACTCTCTATAGTTGGAATGTGATTCTTCCTTGGTAGTCGACATCTTCAAAGGAATATTCAAGCCACCTTGGAAATTGGTCAATAAGTGGAATTTTTGCAAAGGCATCATGGAATTTATGCAAATCCAAATCCAAGTATCTCACATTTACAGGGAAGAAAACTTTTGTACTGATAAATTAGCTAATTTTGATATCTCTTCCTAATGTCTTACTTCTTGGAGTGAAATCTCTTCCTTCATCTCTCAAGAATGTTCTAAAAATAGGTTTTATCTTCCTAATTATAGATTTCCTTCCTTGTAATTGACTTCTTTCTATGCTAATATATTGGTGGGGTGTTACGTTGTTGCACCTCTTACTTTAAAAAAAACAAGATTCTATTTTGGGTGTACATGTGAATTTTTCTCGATGTTGAAAAGACTGGCTTAATAATATCTAAACAACATAGCTCTATCAAGTTACTCCAATAGGCCCTTCAACAGCTGCCACATAATCACTAGAGAAGTTGAGACTAACAATAACACATATACATATTCTAAAGAAAACTATGAACAACAGTATCAAAATTTAAACTTGCTAAACTCTTTAGTTCATTCATTTCTACATAATATATGAGACTTATTCATTACACAAACTCACACCTTGAATATCTAACAATGTTAAACTAATTCTTGCTTATTTTTGTTTTACATCCATGCCTTCTTTGACCTGTGAAAAAATTAACAGGCCAAATGGCTGCTTACATTCTAATTATTCATACATATCAACTCAAACACAAATCAACACAAATCAATACAAAGGTACAACTGAAGAGCAAATATTTGGTCCTTATCTATTCTACATTCCTAATAAAATGAGGGGACTATGCTTCAACCCTTCCATTCTTCAAAACCTATCAGTATTTTTTAAAGCCTTAAGCTTGAAGTTGCACTTTCCTATAGCTATAAGGAGAGGGAACCCTAAAAATATGTTCCTCCCCAGTGCAATTATCAACTTGAACAATCCAATGACCCTTTCTTTTTTGATCAATATTCACATTAGTACTCTTCACATTTGGATCTATTTTGGACACCAACAACCCTTCTCCAATGGGTAAAAATGATGCCCTTAATTGCCTCCATCTTGATGCCCTATGCCTAACATTATATCCTACTACAAGTGCTCTTCCATCTTTTTTGGCCCCTTCAAATGCTGCTAGAAAAATCTCTCTTGCATTAGTGATGTCACAATCTACAAGCACAAAATCAGATCCTTTGTAATCACCTAGCAAAAGGGTTTTTGCATCTCCAACAACAAACTCCACACAATCTCCATTAGCTCCTACAGCTTTTCTTGATGCTTTTGATTCATTTTGGTCACTTGAAATGCACACCACACGGCCACCGGTTTGGTGGCCGGCTGCAGCCAATGCTAGCGTGGTGGAGCTGGCCGTGCCCGCACTAGCCACCACCATGAGTCTTGCATTCTTGCCTGCTGCTAAAGCTGATATGAACTCAGCTACATCAGGTTCTTTACCCCTCTTGGCCTGCAAAAATTAAAGGCAGATTAGACAGATTAGTATGTGATAGACATGTCAAATAGGAGACCCTAGACCGAAAAAAACAATGATCTCAGCTAATGCAGCCACAATGTTCAGGTTGTGATGACCTCTGCAATCACATCACCCCAAAATCATAGTATAACAAAGAATCACAATGATTGAAAAACATTTTTCTAATCACAAAAAAACGAATCACAACAACCGCAGTGATCAGAATTACATTAACCGCAAAAACAATTTAAAATGCTGGTATGAAGTAGTAATGAAACAAAAGTAAATATGTTACCAAAGGGGTAAATTGTAACATAATAAGAAAAATCAAAGCCAACTGAATTGGATAAGGGAATTTTAAAAGAGCAAAACAGATTCTAAGTACAAAATATGATAGATTTGCTGTTTGTGCATACCATTTTGAGTGATTGAAGATAAGCTCTCTTGGCATTTTCAGCTGACCAACCAGACATGTTGTTGAACTGTTTGTTTTTTTGTTGCTAAATCTCTTTGGGTTTAACTTGAAGGTATCTATCTATCTTTGATGAGAAAATCGTTGCTTCAAGTTGTTGAGCCATCACTCATTATATATAATGGTGCTGTCTAATATGCACCATTGACTTGAATCATGTGAACCAGTTGTGTGACCTGATATTACGTTTACCCTAAGTTTTCTCTTACACCTTTTGAATATATTAATACTATTATATTAATATATATTAATAATACTATATTACCATATATTATAATATTATATGAATATACATAATTGTACATACATTATATATTAATATAACATTTATAATTACTAAAGTATTTTAATGTGTATAATGTAAGTAAATATTAACTAATATATTTAAATTGATATTATAGCCATATATTCAAGTATAATCTTACTATTAATAATAAAGCTCATATATATAATCAATTGATTTGGTGAAAATGTTTAAATGTAATATTGTGAATATATTTAGTTTGATGGTTATAGTTACCCAATTTGAGTTAAAAATATTAATTATGCCTTTGAAAAGTTGATGTGAAATACAACTACAAACTAAAATTTCATATGATGGAATTTGAAAAATAATATTTTCACGGTTTCTAGATGACTTCAGGCTACATTAATTTTGTAAAGTTCACCTACCACTCATCCAACATATAGTTCCATTATATCCTGACTAATATATAGTTCACAAATTGCAACATCCCTTTATATTTGTAAATATGAGGAGGAAACCATAGCTAATTACTCTGACTACATGCCATTAATTTTTTATGTACCTTAGTTTTTGAAGCAAGTGAGGGAGGCTGCAATTGTAGATTCTCAGAATTGTGCCGTTCAAAGGGGCGCACATTATGTTGAAAGTCTCACTATAAAATAAAAATTTATAAATTCGGTATAATAGATTTCCTCATCAGCATATAGAATAATAATAATATTTTTTGGTATATTTAAAAAATAAAAAAAGAAACTAAAATATAGGAGAAAGATCCTTTTCCAAGATGTGAAGAGCTCCAATAAAAATAAAGTCACAAATCTTAAACTTTTGAGTGGGGTCTAATCTAAGTTTTAACATAAAATCAGCTAACATATTTTCCTCCATAAAAACATGTTGGATTTGAATTACTCAATTAAGCCTCAAATATTGTTAATGATGTGTATTGCCTCGTATAATTATGAATATCAAGCATCTAATATTATATAAGAGTTTAATGAATATGCAATGTTTTATTTCGTGGTCTCATTATTCACATGTAAGATTATTTTTACTAAAGAGTAAATGGTTTCTAAGACAATATACACATATTTTATCATTCACAATTTACTAAAGTGTCAATAGTCGTTCATTGATGAATGATGTGTTTAACACATGACATAAATACTAGAGCTTGATTGCCACTAATTACTACTCACATTAGTTGCACAATACCTGAATTTAAATGGTCTCAGAAGAACAAGGAAAATCACTTTAATAGTACTCCTAACAAAAATTATTAATTATACTAAAAGTGGAAACTTAATCATGTGCAAGGGTGGTGGTGCAGTCTCCTATAAGAGTGAATTTGTATAAAGCCCAAAGACTCGAGATTGAGAATGTAAGTATACTTTCATCACCGCCCAAATCTTATGAAGCTTCAAATAATGTATTAAATTCTGTCCCAAAATCAGATAATATACTGATTTATTTCATAGTATTTGATGAGAATGAATCTCCATAGTAAAGAATCCAATATTAAACTAAGAGGATGACATGTAATTAAAAAATCTAAGAATCTTGAATTTAAATTATTTTATAATAAAATAAATTTAAAAAATAAGAAAAAGAAGTTCGTATTGTATTAAAGACGAGTTTTAGATTGGAAGATTAAAAGCACCTGGACAGTCTCAGTGCTTGGATTGGAATAAAATCACTTGTCCTCTAATCATTGTTTTTATAATACATATATAAATCAATATATAAACATCATTTATCATTTTTATTTTCATGTAAAAGATCAATGTCTATATTTATCCATAGTAAAATTGCAATGTCCAATAGGTCTCTCCTTATGTTGACTTTAATATATATTTATTTATCACAATATTAATTGTTCTATGAAATTGCATTGAAGTTGCTTTTGTGAATAAAGATTATAAATTTATAATATTAAGAATGTAATTGAAAGGTTTAGATTATATATTTTGATTCCCAATAGACGCAAGGTATATCTTGGTGTTTGCGGGTATATATACATGTTTTGATTCATACAACCTAATAGTATATTAATGAATTAAAGAATCTTTTTATCACTTGAAAGTATTTGGTAACATGCTTCATTTTGTCTGCATTCTCTTTGCCCAAACTTGAGTGTATATATTCTGATCACCTGATGAGTTTGAAGGAATCTAGGACGGTGATTTAAAATGGACCATGCACATCAATATTTGGATTTAGTTTCTTATACTATGTATTAGAGGTGAGCATTTACTAAGATAAGTTGGATAAGATTTGTCTCTTACATGACCCTAAATATTTGTCGGATTAATTTTTTGAACCTAAACTTAGCCTAAGATTTGAAGCTATCCGACCCCAAATATTAACTAGGTCAACCTTTCCAACTGACCTTAGACCTAATCAAGTATAATACATACTCTTTTACCTACAGTATTCTCAATATTATTTATTATGAATATGTAATGTGACATATAAATTAATATATATTGTTAATCATGTATATATATGGTGAAAGATCACAAAATTAATGATATGTAATGTCAAAAATGTTATTACTCTATACAGGATTGAATAAACATACGTACAATCATGATGAATAAGTGAGCATATAACAGATCGATGCCGGATAATATTTGTCTCATACCCAACCTAAATATGCCCTAAAGTTTGAACTCGAATGATGTAAACCCTCCTAGGGCAGCCTTTGATTCCAAGGGCAAGATAAATCATGATGGTTCTACAACTAGATTCATGACCAAGTAGTTTACTTAGGTTCAAGGGTAAGCCTTTCACGTGGCTAGGGCAAATGGAAGTCAATGCATGATCATTTCAAGGAAGGAGGCACGTAAGGAACTCTATCTATAAGGACAAACAAGGAGATAAGGCAATTCAGCTAACACTTTATCTCTAAGGCAAACAAGGAGATAAGGCATGGAGGGAAAACGAATTTAAAAGAAGATAGGTTTGTTTTAGCAATTTGAATTTGAATTTGAATTTGAATTTGGATTTGAAAGAAGATAGATTTGAATTTGAATTCAAGGGTATATGGCACACGTTTTCAAACTTGGAGATAAAGAGAAGATTATATGAAGATTAAAGAGAGATTAATCAATCTCCCAAAGATGCACACGGCTAGAAACAAGGAAAGAAGATAGGAAGCTCAATCTTTTAAGGTGCACAAGGCTATAAAATAGGGAATCCTAATCTCATCTCCAACCAACAACAAATCAGATTGGATTCAAATTAAATATGATTAGTTCCTCAAGATGAAGTCAAATTGATCAAGTCTCTTCCTTCTCCTCATCAAATTCGGCCAACCATCTACCAAAACCGAATTACACTCAAGACTAAGTCAAACAAGCAATTCAGCTCAACCAATTGATATTACTTAGGATTTTATTTTTATGTTTATTAGAAGATAATTTGATTTCTATCTTCTATTTTATCTATTCAGCCAAGGCAACTTTGCCTATTTATATTTTGATCAAATCATTAATAAAGGTTAAGTTTTATTTTGAATAAATTTGAATTGTTTTAGTTGAGAGGACTTCTCCTAAACTCTATCCTTTGGCCGTGGCCATTGATGAGCTTTTATCAAGCTTCTTAAGCTTGTGGCAAGCAACACTTGACTTATCAAGCTTCCATGCTTGTGGCGTCTTCCATCTCATTCCTCTTCCACCTTCTTCCTTATCAAGCCATCACAATCTGCCCTACACTTCCCCACGCCCAAATCAAAAGACAATCCTAACATATAACCCCCAACCGAACCCAACCATCCCTAAATCACCTCATCTCCCATTGATCCGAAACCATACACATCACTTTACCCTAAACAGCCACAAATCATCATCTACAATTACAAGCCAAAAACCCTTAACTCAAACCCCTACAACCCTAAAATTACCTAACCAAACCGAGGCCATAAAACCTCAAACCATACACAAACCCTAGCCTACCTATACAACCCCAAACCAAGGCCAACGCAACCCTAAAATTGTCCTAATTTGACAAAACCGAATTCACACATTCACAAAGCCTAATTTCAAGCTAAACGATCCTATAATTCTAAGGCAGCCCCTTGAGGTTGTCATCATCGAACTCGCCTTTAAGTCTGATAAAACTGATCATAAGTTGACCAAATCGGGTGACCAGATAGGGTCAAGTCATGATGATCTTGAATATGTATATATTTAATTGGTTAATATAAATAGGAAATTGGTAAATTGACATAAAAACTTGGGAGTATAAAGGGGACCAATATTTATTTTCATGTATATAGAAAAAATATAAATAATTGACAAAAGATATATATAAATGTGTATATTGGTGTCTAATATCATTAACCATTTAACCCATTATTAAATTAATCAAAATATTAATATAATAATATAATGATTAAATTAGTGTTCATTAACTAAATCACACATTACTTAAGTTATATATATTATTAGAAATTTATAAATATTTAATATATAAAACCATGTTATAAATACTTATAAAGATTCGAAGTTCAAATCATTTACGATGAAAAATATATATTTTTTCATGTTCAAACCAATTTTGACTAATATACTACAATACAATTTGATTAGTTTTGATCATCATCCTTCATTTTTGATCGATTTAATTACATTTTTGATATAATTATCATATTGTACTTTTAAAGGAGTTTAGTTTGTAAGTTTTTCAGCTAAATCCACCAAAAAGTACAATATGGTTAAAATAATGGAATCCATTATTTACATAAAATTTTAATGTTTTGTATAAATAGTGTAAATTAATATCATCCACTTCCTGTTACTTTCAAGTTAATGATAGTTAGTAACAAATTATAAATTGCATATTATAAATGGTAAATAAAATAATTAGAACTATCAATTTTATTTATAATATTGTTGATCAAGTTTTGAAAAAAATAATCACTTGATAATTGAAATATTCACTTTTGATAATTGAAATATTCACTTTTGATAATTGAAATAATCAATTACTACAGCAGGTGATTTCAATTTTCTAGTCAAATTTTTGAAAGGCAGAGATCATTATTTCATAGGGCAGTGAATTTGTTCATTCCATATTTCATACTTAAAAAAAGAAGAAGAAACCGATGACCTATAATTCAATGGATATTAGTTTGATGTCTTTAAAGTTTGGGTGTGATAATTAGAAATTCGATCCTTCACTAGACCGCGTCCCATCTGTGAAAGAAAGTTTTAAACAAATTGAAGACTGGGATTTCGTATCAAAGTATATATCAATCAAAATCCATAACCTGATGTGGCCTTTACATTACTTTATTTTTACTTAGTAACCTATACAATACATTTAGTGGAGTAATGGAGCATGTTACTTCCATAGGAAATATGACAAAGGAGATAAGGTTGCCTCATTGTTTATGGAGACATTTTTTGCCTCATTGTTTATGCAGACATAATTGTCTCTTTAACCCAAAATTCAATGAAACAAATGGGAGAAGAGTAAGGGTATTGACACTATTTACACTCTATTAACTAGTCATTGTTTAATCTTATTACTTTATAAAATAATCATTACTCTGTCAGAAGTACATCCTAATTATTTCAACCACTATACAACTGTACATTGTTTCAAATTCCAAATTGTGTTGTTTAATCAACTAATGAGAAATGTCTTGATTTTTCAAACATTGCTTTTACATTCAACAAAAGAAAGGATTTTCTCCTAATGATTAAGTTTCTGCAAAGACTGCAAACTTGAATGAATGAAGAAAGATTCAATGAATATTATGCCCAGAACTTGCCTTGAATTTAGGGAGCTTTTAAGTTACTTTTAAGTAAGTTTTCATTTATTAGACATATTAGCCAAACAAAGAGAGGTGTTTGATACAAAGCATATTGATACTCAAAATTTTACAAATCACACTCCTTTATGTTTACTCAAAGCTGGTTACAATCATTGGTGTAGTGATATATGGCATGCTAGACCGACAGAAACACCACAAGGTCAAGAATTCGAGCGACATTTATCAAGAAAGGTAGTCACACACACCGAAATTAATTTCTTATAAAAAAAAAAGCTGGTTGCAATCCTTCTTGATGACACAAATAAGCTACTGAGTATATATATATATACAAGGGAACTGTGTAATTTTCAAGATTTAAAATTGTTACAATGGAACTATGTAGTTTTAACAACAAACTTCCACACCATGCTTTTCTATTACTAACCAAAGATACCACAGTACACATACTCATTCTGCATTTACAAACAAAATTGGAAGCAATCAACCATATACTACCAGGTTCCATGCTTCACTCTATATTGATTCTAACCACTTTCTTTGTTCCTCCACTGGCATTGCTTCCTGTTTCATAATTTGATGCAAATCCTGTTGCTCTTCCAGCCTGCCCAAAAGATGGAAATGGTGTCCAAACCTGGTTTCTGTTCTGTTCGCTGCTGCCGGAACCTATAACATTGTCGTGCTCAAAATTCAGGTAAATTCAAGTTTAAGAGTTCATGCTAAAGAACAGTGCTGAAAAAACAATGATTTTGCACATGTTGTAACATTACAGGTTTATGTTGTATGTATCAACTAGTAGGTCCATATTTTAGACTATATGTTCATTCATGCAAGTTCAGTTGCCAAATATTGAAAGAAAAAGAAAACAACGGGAGAATATAAAGCATGGAACTTGTTTGGAATGTTACGCTCCATGACTTTGTAGAGAAGTTATCAAAACATGCTACAACGTTCTTAATTTAACAGACTTACAATGCTATATCAAACCCTTACATCAATCTCAATCTATGTAGTTAGATGCCAGAAACATTGAATATAGCTAGTGTAAATTATGGCTCATAACAACAGATAAAATAAAATAAACCACTTCTGGCTCAGAAAGTATCTCAAAATGATCAGAATATTAAATCAGTATAAATGTTGACCAAGAAGAGGAATATTTAGTTGATAACATCATAAATTTAAGATTTTACTATTTACAACAACAACCAAGTCTTAATCTCACTAGGCGAACATAAAGTTATACAAAAACAATACATATACGGCAAATTTGCAGAATGGGAATATTGACACTACAGATTGTCTATCACATACGTTACTAACCAATCATAATTCTAGTTTTGTATTTTATAATGTTATGATTGGTTAATGAGGAGTATGAATAGCATCTAGGAATGGCAAAAGCCTCACCCCAATTTGCATCATTGTTCAAGTCATAAACATATAAGCACACAAGAATACAAGAAAAACATAATTTTCTCAAGACAGAGCAAACCAATTAACCAACAATGCATCAGAAATATCCAAACATAAAAGTAGCAGAACTCTGTGTTAAAAGAAACTTTATTGAGCATCGGCCAGAGAGGATACATCATACCTTCATTCCTATGCATAGCATATCTTCCCTTCCACTCAGGCAACTGCCCTATATTATTACCTTTCCATTCTTCCTCAAATCCCTCAAGCTCATCTAAAATATTGAGAAAAAAATGAACACATGAGTATTTAAGATAATAAAAATATCTAGTACCCCTGATTTTCAAGCAAATAATTATAGAAGAAAGCAGGAACAAACCTTCACTAAGATTTTGCAATGTATGGGAGGTATCAACCTTACCATCTGAGTCAAGCTTCTTCAAAACTGAAAGAACCTGCATACATATAAAGCACAAGCTTAATTTGTATTTAAAGGGGAAAAAAGCACTTCCTTTCCTTTTAAACTTACAAAGAAGTTAAATAACAGAACAAAGGGCTAAGCAGCAAGCACCGAACGGCAAATATAGTATCAAAGCCTATAACATAATAATTTCTTTTTTAAACCTAATAAAAGGTTTTTTTTCATTCCTGGCTGAGGAAAAAAAGAAGAATCAAGATCACCTGTCCCAAAAGCATGTCTCTAACCATATCTCATTCCAATAAAACTTTGACACCTAATAAAAATTAACATGTATGTTTACCACTACTCAACAATTTTTAGTAGGTGTCACAATTCCATTGGATTGGACATGGTTGGGGACAAGGTTGGGAACAACTGATCTGCATTCATAAAAGAAATAGCATAACATATTTAATAACCCCTTTCCTCAACATTATGACATTAGTATTGGAGGGGGCATTCTTAGACCAATCAAATGATACACCTTATCCTTGATTCCTCTGGTGATCCTATGTGTTGCTTGGCCTGTTGTTGAGTCAGCTTCTTTGTTCTCCTCAATTACCACCTGATTCAATAGATAACATTAGAGCAAAATAATAACCCTCATAACAACTCAAAGTAAGAGGAAGTTACATACCCCATCAACCCCTATCCTTGTGGTTCTTGTAGAAGTATAATATGCACCATCTACACCACCATATGTTACTCTACTAGTCTGAGAGGAAAAATTGTGAACCTTTGGGGGTTCTATCTTTTGATGGGCATTCTTGTAAGTTGCATCACTGTTCTTCCTCTCAGCTAGATATGAAAGGAAGCAGCATATAAATTAGTAAAATAAAATAAGATAAGCTAAACTACCAAATCCCTGTTGGTTAGAGTTGCAAGCAGATCAGTTCTCCTTGAGCAATGTCTCAAGTTCTAATCTTAAAAAAAAAAAGGCGGCCTGGTTCACAAGATTCAAACATAGTGATGTATACAGCTTACCCCATAAGCAGAGAGGTTGTTTCAAGGATATGAGATCGTGAGTCACAAAGCATACAACCTTACCATTTAGCCTAGTTCAAGTCTTAAGGCCACATTTAAATAAACGTTACCGACTTGAGTTGGATTAGTCAAAATCCTAAGTGATTTTGGAGTACTAAAAGTCTCAAGGCCAAAAAAACAAAACTGGTTTAAGCACATTATTACAACAAGATTACTAAATAACTAAAAATGTTCCTGACCCCACTAAATAATCAACATTACTACAACAAGAATTGTCATTATCATTCCATTTATGCATGTTTTTTTATTCATATCCATCATTTGGATTTAATCCTACTAAAATTTTATTCATTTAGTCCAGCAGTAAGCACATTATTGTTTATAAAATGAAGAACCAAAAATCTAAAAATCTTCATACTTAGAGACAAACTGATTTTTTTTTGTATATAACCAAGGTATCCTTCACCCAATGGTAAGGAACTAACTTTTTTTGGGTCGTTCCAAAAATTGAACCTTTGGCCTAATACGATACCCACCCGAAAATCAAATCGGACCTTAGACCACTAAATCAATGCGTTATTGATAGACAAACTGATTTAAGCCAACAAAAGTTGATAAAATAAAACAGGAAGAAAGACAGGACATTACCATTAACATCATCATAATCATCATCTGGATGCTCAATAGAGGGTTCAACAAAATCCTCATTATTCCCAGTTTCAGCAAAATGATTACCCCCTTCATCATCAGAGCCTAATTCCTCTATAACAACTCCCTTTTCTCTGCTTGTATTCTGCATTGTTCTTGGACCAAACATGGTTTGATGAAATGGGTCATTGAAAAAAGGATCATCAAATGGATCCTTACCACAAAAAATACTTGGCATTGACATCACATTTCTATGCAATCCAAAACCACGTGACTCAAAAATATTCTCTTGAATTCCTCTACCCTTCTGCATATTCTTTATCTAATCTTCAAAACAACACAAACAAAACATATACAGAAATTTTTTCACAACAATGGGCACATTTATTTTTCTAAGAAATTGTTTACATATACAAAATTAAATGTTTTTTTAAGAATGAAGAGTAAAAATTGAAGTTACCTATAATGGGAATAGAAATTGAGAAGAACACTGAAATAGAAAATAAAATTCTGTTGTTGTTTGGAAGTGAAGGAAATGGAAGAGATTAATAATAATATATATGTAGCGGAGTATACGGAGAGAGTGACACGTGGAATTGATTTTAATTAATGGTTTTTGGTAAAAGCTAGAACCTTCTGGGGTTATGGTTCCAGGGCTTTCTTTCTCCTTATGTAATGAATAATGGCATTCATCTTGTTTTGGAAGATGATCAAAAGAAAAGTAACATGCTTACTTTGTTTATTTAATTTAGGATAAATACTTATTTTAGTTGTTATGTTTTTCGAATTTATTAATTTGACTTCTCAAAAATTGACAATTAAAATTGGTTTCAAATTTTTGATGATAGACAAATTAATTATTTTTAGCATATTTTATAACACATGAAATAGACTAATTTAATTGTAAATATATTTTATTATTACTATTCACTTTAATTAGTTGATTTTCTAAGAAATTGAGATTTCTAAAATTTAGGAAGAACAATTATAGCATGATTATCAATAATGACTTTATGGTTACGTTCAACCATAAAACTCCTGAATCAATTCTCATATTTTGATTATACATACATATAATTAATTGATTCAAATGGTGAAATTGCATTATAAAGATCTCAAGGTTGCATGCTAAAGATCGATTGAACATTAGTTTTAGTCATAAAAGTCCGCTAAAGAATTGGTTTCCCTTTAAATATAATTCACCTGAACCATCCAGCTTCAAGAAAGTAACTTATATAACCGTTGTACTACTTTAGAAATCTTTTGAATTCTGACCACTTTATCAAATTGTATTTATACGGTATCTGAAAATTGATTTACATACGATTTTTTTTTTCATATTTTCAAAACACATGAATCAAATGGTCAAATGATATGAACATTTATAACTTCATTAGATTTATTTTGATATATAATAAGTATATAATTTAATTAGTGAACCACTAATTGAATTTTTATATTATTACTCTAACTGATTTAATAAACTTTATAATGTTAATAACACCTAAACGTAGTGGTATGAATATTATTATTAAGACGAAATATAATAATTATTCATAATAAAAATATATTAATTATATTATACTATAATTTTCTCTAGAAAATACCCCAATAATAAATAAAACTTATTAAATGTTTAATTTGGTTGAGTTCATAATTTACATGACTAACATGATGATTATGGATGTCACGTGTTTACTAAAAACATTAATTAAATATTTTTAGACTTAATTAAACAATATTTGTATTTGCAAAACATCTGAGAAATCTATTTTTTCATTTGGAATTTAGTATTTTGTTAATTTTTAATAGAAAATGAGAGAAAAATGGGGACTTAACTTAACAAAGCTCACATAAAAAGTATATGATTTCAAGAGGAGATTGATTTTAAATTGTGATAGACATTTTAGACATCCATTGAAAATTCATCAAAAAAAATTGTGAAATGGACAAAAGCTCCACATGTCTCACATCGCCTCATGATCATGATATTGTGGATTCTTGCATGTGTATATAAAAATAGAGCATATAAAAGTAATATATATTAAATTCATTTGTTATTTTTCTAACTAATAAAAAAAAGTACATGAAATATGGATGTCTTATAAACTTACCTCTCGAGATGTTATCGTCTTGCTCCAACCAACATACAGATATGACTTTTATTTATCATCCCATATCCATTGAGACACAAATATAAAGCACACGTTAACTACATTGGCTGGTTATTTCACGTAATAGATAATTGGATACAAGTTTAAGGAGTGAAGTGATAAAAAAGTTAAAGGCCTCACTAACAAAATACTAACATTTACTTATAAAATAAATTAAGTTTTAAAACTTGTTAGTTGACTTTACTACTATTGTATATAAACCCAACTCATTTGCACAAAGAAATGAAACACACATTCCTTAATTTTCTTTGCTTTTGTTCTTAGTAATTTCACACTTGGAGGCAATCTGATTAGAGTTAGTAACATCCATAACATATTGAAACTAACTCCTCCCAATGTGAGTTTTTTCTACAGTCTAGGCTGGAATCTAGAAAACATTTCAGTCACATCTTGAAAACCACATCAAGATGTGATCATCAAAGGTGGAACCTAATTTTTTTTACAGGTCTAGAAAACCATCATGTGAAGACAAGATAATCAAAGATGGAAGATAAAAAATGGACAAAACTAGAAAAAGTAGAAGTTGTTCTTGTCCTTTGCAACGAGATGGAAAACAGTGGTGGTGCGGCGGAGGCACAACCACTGCTAACCACAGCAGTGTTGGTATGTTGGAATTGAATGGAGTAGATAGGGATAAAAAATGAACTTTCAAATTGAGATGGGTATATAAAAGGAATATCAAAAGTAAAACATAAATATGTATCAAGCTCATTAACTCAATGAGCATGATATCCAGCACAGTACATTCAATGAAATGAATTTAACTGTTTGGCTAAAAGAAAAAGACTGAGTTTAACATTTTCATTTTTGGGTGAGAGGGGGCATCTTTGCTTCAGCATGATTACAACTTCCCACTGGTATATGACATGAGAAGCAAGGCAGTGAAATCTTCTAAAATCCATTATATATATTATAAGTAAATATAGTATAAGTGCATGACCACAACCACAAGCTGGAGAGAAATTGAATAGGAAAAAAATTAAGAGTTTGTTGGCGAGTTGGATTTTGGAAATGGGAGAAGAAAAAAGGAAGATTTCAGAGTCATGAAATATACTTGTGAGACGGTCTTCCATTTATCTTTATTCTCCTCCAAAACTCAACTCGTAAACAGACTCTAAGATAATTGTATTGTTTGTCAAAGAGTTCCTCTAAACCTGCATGTATAAACTATAAGGAGTTTCAAACACATTAACCCTAATGAGTTTCAAACACATTAACCCTAATGAGTTTCAAACACATTAACCCTAAGGAGATACAAACACATTAGCCCCTTAAACCATTGCACCACCTTGCTCCCCCTTCATTTCAACTTTACACAGGCACCCCATCATAAATAACATTTAAGTAAATAAAAAAATTTCATACTAAAGTGCCTTGCAGATGAAGTTCCATGAGCCCAAACTGGTTGAAAGTTACATTCCTGTTAGAGACTGAAAGCAAGAGTGTTCTTGGAGTATCCATGCCTTTTGTTACATGATGTGAAAATATTAGCCTTCAGAACTATTGCGAATCGAAGTCTGGTTTTGATGGATAGTCAAGACCTTGCAGAGCCGGCATCCTTCTAATATCTTCTTCTGTATAAGAAGGGATGAACCAGTATCTGTTGTCCATCCCAAATACCTGGTATCAAAGCAACATAAATCATAATATAACTTCAAAATCCGATATTTTTTGTGACGATGATGATCATAGCGGAATGAGTACCCCCAGTTACCATATACATGTTAACCCAGAGAATCAAAAAGAAAAATACCAGACACATTTAGTTGTAGAATATGAAAGAGTTGGGGATTAACATATAAAACTGAATAAGGATTAACTTCAAAAACCCATATCCTAATGGTATGTGTAAAACAGGTCACAAATCCAAACATGAGCATCCGCGTTTAAAATGTAAGCATAACTACATAGCCATTCCTCGCAGATATCCTATAGAAAATTAAAATAAATATATATTCATTTTCGAAGGTTAGCATTAATCATTGTTAGACACTACCACTTGTATTAGTAGAAAATTTTAAAAGTAAAAGTAGAAAAATATTTAGTAGGATGCAAATTAGGCTCCAATGGTGTCTAACACCAATACAGCAACAATTTATGTCCGTCTATAGTTCCTTAGCAACAAGACTAGAATGAAAATATTTTCCATTTTTGCACACAGAAACATAATAAAATAGTTATACATTCATCGGAATATCTAAAACATCTAATTCTTATGAAAATGTAAAAACACGGTAGTGAATATTTGGACTATTGCAATAATATCTAATTTTCATGTTAAATATGAGATAGAGTTAGTGTGATTGTTACTACGAATGGATTTATTTGAGTATTACCAGTTGCAAAAGAACTTTTAAGGAGGTGTAAAAACCAATCATGAACATCTAAAAGTAAAATAATATAAAAAATGTGAGTTTAAGTATAGTGCAGCATACACAGACCTGTTCGAAATTTTTTTTGCGACCAAGATCATAACGCCATTTTGGAGTAGTTTTCTTCTCATATGCCTGCACACAACAAAGAACAAAATTTCATCATTACCCACTTTGCATAAGCCATCCTTCGTGCAACTAGGACAAGCATAAGAAAGTATCATACAGATAGTAATACAACTCCCATACACACAAAGCGTTTACCGATCCAATCAGGGATCGATCAAGCTCATGTACCACAACAGATCATCAATTTAAATACAAGTATTTTCATTCAACTATAACCCCGAGGCAGTATAAGGGATCTACTTTCATAAATTAAAGGATCAAAAGCATGAAACACAAAAACGGAGTTCTGAAGTTTTTTATTTGTCCTTCTTTAACTATGCAGAAGTTTACCTCAATAGTTGTCGTATTAGAAACCACCAAAGATATGTGCATAATGAGAAATCCCAAAACACTCAGTGTGAAGGCCAGATTCAAAACTGCAGGTAATTCAACAGTGTTATAGAAATTCACAGACAATTCCTGCAACTAGAATTGAGTTTCGATTCCATACCAAAAGCAAGAAAAGTTGTAGCAAGAGAGCCAGGTGTCCCAGGAATTTCTCCATCACCAAAGAATGCTAAGAATTGTGGCAGGGGACTTAACTTAACAAAGCTCACATAAAAAGTATATGATTTCAAGAGGAGATTGATTTTAAATTGTGATAGACATTTTAGACATCCATTGAAAATTCATCAAAAAAAATTGTGAAATGGACAAAAGCTCCACATGTCTCACATCGCCTCATGATCATGATATTGTGGATTCTTGCATGTGTATATAAAAATAGAGCATATAAAAGTAATATATATTAAATTCATTTGTTATTTTTCTAACTAATAAAAAAAAGTACATGAAATATGGATGTCTTATAAACTTACCTCTCGAGATGTTATCGTCTTGCTCCAACCAACATACAGATATGACTTTTATTTATCATCCCATATCCATTGAGACACAAATATAAAGCACACGTTAACTACATTGGCTGGTTATTTCACGTAATAGATAATTGGATACAAGTTTAAGGAGTGAAGTGATAAAAAAGTTAAAGGCCTCACTAACAAAATACTAACATTTACTTATAAAATAAATTAAGTTTTAAAACTTGTTAGTTGACTTTACTACTATTGTATATAAACCCAACTCATTTGCACAAAGAAATGAAACACACATTCCTTAATTTTCTTTGCTTTTGTTCTTAGTAATTTCACACTTGGAGGCAATCTGATTAGAGTTAGTAACATCCATAACATATTGAAACTAACTCCTCCCAATGTGAGTTTTTTCTACAGTCTAGGCTGGAATCTAGAAAACATTTCAGTCACATCTTGAAAACCACATCAAGATGTGATCATCAAAGGTGGAACCTAATTTTTTTTACAGGTCTAGAAAACCATCATGTGAAGACAAGATAATCAAAGATGGAAGATAAAAAATGGACAAAACTAGAAAAAGTAGAAGTTGTTCTTGTCCTTTGCAACGAGATGGAAAACAGTGGTGGTGCGGCGGAGGCACAACCACTGCTAACCACAGCAGTGTTGGTATGTTGGAATTGAATGGAGTAGATAGGGATAAAAAATGAACTTTCAAATTGAGATGGGTATATAAAAGGAATATCAAAAGTAAAACATAAATATGTATCAAGCTCATTAACTCAATGAGCATGATATCCAGCACAGTACATTCAATGAAATGAATTTAACTGTTTGGCTAAAAGAAAAAGACTGAGTTTAACATTTTCATTTTTGGGTGAGAGGGGGCATCTTTGCTTCAGCATGATTACAACTTCCCACTGGTATATGACATGAGAAGCAAGGCAGTGAAATCTTCTAAAATCCATTATATATATTATAAGTAAATATAGTATAAGTGCATGACCACAACCACAAGCTGGAGAGAAATTGAATAGGAAAAAAATTAAGAGTTTGTTGGCGAGTTGGATTTTGGAAATGGGAGAAGAAAAAAGGAAGATTTCAGAGTCATGAAATATACTTGTGAGACGGTCTTCCATTTATCTTTATTCTCCTCCAAAACTCAACTCGTAAACAGACTCTAAGATAATTGTATTGTTTGTCAAAGAGTTCCTCTAAACCTGCATGTATAAACTATAAGGAGTTTCAAACACATTAACCCTAATGAGTTTCAAACACATTAACCCTAATGAGTTTCAAACACATTAACCCTAATGAGTTTCAAACACATTAACCCTAAGGAGATACAAACACATTAGCCCCTTAAACCATTGCACCACCTTGCTCCCCCTTCATTTCAACTTTACACAGGCACCCCATCATAAATAACATTTAAGTAAATAAAAAAATTTCATACTAAAGTGCCTTGCAGATGAAGTTCCATGAGCCCAAACTGGTTGAAAGTTACATTCCTGTTAGAGACTGAAAGCAAGAGTGTTCTTGGAGTATCCATGCCTTTTGTTACATGATGTGAAAATATTAGCCTTCAGAACTATTGCGAATCGAAGTCTGGTTTTGATGGATAGTCAAGACCTTGCAGAGCCGGCATCCTTCTAATATCTTCTTCTGTATAAGAAGGGATGAACCAGTATCTGTTGTCCATCCCAAATACCTGGTATCAAAGCAACATAAATCATAATATAACTTCAAAATCCGATATTTTTTGTGACGATGATGATCATAGCGGAATGAGTACCCCCAGTTACCATATACATGTTAACCCAGAGAATCAAAAAGAAAAATACCAGACACATTTAGTTGTAGAATATGAAAGAGTTGGGGATTAACATATAAAACTGAATAAGGATTAACTTCAAAAACCCATATCCTAATGGTATGTGTAAAACAGGTCACAAATCCAAACATGAGCATCCGCGTTTAAAATGTAAGCATAACTACATAGCCATTCCTCGCAGATATCCTATAGAAAATTAAAATAAATATATATTCATTTTCGAAGGTTAGCATTAATCATTGTTAGACACTACCACTTGTATTAGTAGAAAATTTTAAAAGTAAAAGTAGAAAAATATTTAGTAGGATGCAAATTAGGCTCCAATGGTGTCTAACACCAATACAGCAACAATTTATGTCCGTCTATAGTTCCTTAGCAACAAGACTAGAATGAAAATATTTTCCATTTTTGCACACAGAAACATAATAAAATAGTTATACATTCATCGGAATATCTAAAACATCTAATTCTTATGAAAATGTAAAAACACGGTAGTGAATATTTGGACTATTGCAATAATATCTAATTTTCATGTTAAATATGAGATAGAGTTAGTGTGATTGTTACTACGAATGGATTTATTTGAGTATTACCAGTTGCAAAAGAACTTTTAAGGAGGTGTAAAAACCAATCATGAACATCTAAAAGTAAAATAATATAAAAAATGTGAGTTTAAGTATAGTGCAGCATACACAGACCTGTTCGAAATTTTTTTTGCGACCAAGATCATAACGCCATTTTGGAGTAGTTTTCTTCTCATATGCCTGCACACAACAAAGAACAAAATTTCATCATTACCCACTTTGCATAAGCCATCCTTCGTGCAACTAGGACAAGCATAAGAAAGTATCATACAGATAGTAATACAACTCCCATACACACAAAGCGTTTACCGATCCAATCAGGGATCGATCAAGCTCATGTACCACAACAGATCATCAATTTAAATACAAGTATTTTCATTCAACTATAACCCCGAGGCAGTATAAGGGATCTACTTTCATAAATTAAAGGATCAAAAGCATGAAACACAAAAACGGAGTTCTGAAGTTTTTTATTTGTCCTTCTTTAACTATGCAGAAGTTTACCTCAATAGTTGTCGTATTAGAAACCACCAAAGATATGTGCATAATGAGAAATCCCATGACACTCAATGCGAAGGCCAGATTCAAAACTGCAGGTAATCCAACAGTGTTACAGAAATTCAAAGATGATACTAGGAACTAGAACTGTGTTTTGATTCCCTACCAAAAGCAAGAAAAGTTGTAGCAAGAGAGCCAGGTGTCCCAGGAATTTCTCCATCACCAAAGAATGCTAAGAATTGTGGCAGTAAGGATGCAGTGACAAGAGTCGTCTCAAGAAAAGTGTAGAACTGCACTAAGATTTAAACAAATAAATATTAAACATGATAAGTATTCAGTATGGGGCCAATTGACAACCACAGATAAAACAAATAAATTCACAACTTTAGAGTAACTGAAAAAATATAAAGACTTACTATATGCCAATCATATTCATACTAATGATAATAACAATAACAATAACAACAACAATAACCAAGCTTTAATCTCATTAGGTGGGGTCGGCTATATGGAAGAAACGGCACCATAATGTTTTATCATAAATCATGTTCATTGACAGTCACATAGCATTGATCTCTAAATCTTTCTTAATCGTTCCGCCTATAGTTTTTCTTGGCCTCCCTCTTCCTCTAGGAATTGGACTAACCTCAATTTGATCTACTCTTCTTACTGAGGTTTCTAACGTTCCCTCCACACATGTTCAAACCACTTAAGACGTGATTCTACAATCTTTTCTACAATATGAGTTATTCCAACTTTCTCCCTACGGCATTATTTCTAATTCTATATTGTCTAGTGCATCCACTCATTCAATGCAACATTTTCATCTATACTATATATGTTTAAGGTACAACATCTTTTGAAATTTGAAGGTACAAATACCCAAAATGAAAATTACTAATTAGATAGCCTGAACATAGTTCACTTGCAAGAAAGAGAGAACATAAATGCTAGGAACTACAAATACAATGAAGTTCATATTAATCTGTCCCTTTAAAAAGAAGAAATTACTTTTCCTTCATCCCCTTCAACTGATGATGAAAAGTGATGTCATCCACCATAGCACCCAAAGTGACAAACACAGAAGAAACAAAGCATTTTTTTTTATCGGCAGAAAGTTGCTGACTAGGTGCATAGACTAAAAAAGGGATATTATAAAGCTGCAACTTCTGGTTGCTTAGATATTCTAATGATGGCCTTGGCCATGAAACATTTAAATCAGCAACAACAGCATCTTTAAGGTTACCCAATCTGCACTATCATAAATAAGCTCCACTCTCAACCAACTACTATCAGTCTAGTTGCACATGAATATCATTATGACAGACCAGAATAAGAGTACCCATGTAACTAAGAAATTTTTTTCATCTTCATTTCAAATTTCATTAGCATGGCTAATTGGTTGTACTTAAGAACACGAGAAAAAAGGAAATTTTAAACCACAGTATAAGTAACTTATCTAGTAAGTAATTCTAATTTCTATGTTATAAACAATAAAACCCAGTGACTAGTATATAATAGTGAACATCACAAGATTATTGGCAAAGGTCTACAGAGAGTAAGAGGCACAAAATACAATCATCGCAAGTCACAAATAATAGTTTGATAACAAAATAATAACACCAGCTAAGGTGTCCATACCAAGAAAAGAAGGAAATATTTGTAATTTAGTGCCCCAACACAGTTAACTACCCAGACACAATGGTGATCCATCTTCAGGACGCAACGCCCACCTGGTATCAACCATAAAAGGTCAAACTTATTAAGACATGTTCTCCGAGTAGTGATACAAAATTGGAAACTGAGGTGCCAAAACTTACAAACTGAACAATGATGGCATCGAGGTGGCTTGAGCTGATTGCATTTCCGACAGTAACGGATACGTTGACTAGAAGGATCAGACGACACACCATTATTGAATTCTGATGCAACTAATGGGTCAGCATCTCCTCTCTCCTCATCAAGGGCAGGCCTCCAGTTTGGAGGTACGCTCCCCGGATCGGTAAAAACAACAGAAAAGTAACTCCACAATAACATAACCAACTGCGTAGTCATGAGAAAAATCCAAAATATCATATCATTTAGTCCACTTCACGTGCTAAAGAAACAATACATCATTAATCAACTGAACAAATCATGTATGTTTAACAGAAGCTGAATTCTAATGTCCCATCTCAGAATCTAACAGAAATCTGAAGATAAACGAGTTCCCAATTAATGGAATTTTTTTGGTTCAACCTCTTCAAAGAAAACCCACATTTTTCACTATCATCATCAAAAAATATATACTGATAATCTTGCATACCGTATAAAGGATCATGATCCCTAAGTTTCTGCTGTTAATAATTGTTTAAAAGAAGCTGAATTCTGAAGCCACATTATAGAATCTAACAGAAATGTGGAGGTACATGATTTCCAAATTAAGGAAAGATTATTAGGATAAAATTTTGTTCCAACTTCTTCCAGAAAATCCACACCTTTCACTATCATCATAAAATAAAAATATACTGATAATCTTGCATACCATATATATACCAAATAAAAGGATCGTGATCCCAAATGTATGTCATTTTCAATTTGCTACTTTGGACAATCTAAGTCCAAAATAACTAATTACTAAAAGTCCTACCCTGATGTTCCAAGCACGTTCACATTTTGAAGGATCACAACTCAAAATTCCAAAATTAATCCATTGAATTACCCTTAATTAATTATACAATCCAAATTATCATATCATTTAGTCCACACCACAATGACCACATGCTAAAAAACAGTACTTCATTATTCTATTGAACTAATCATACATGTTTTTAACAGAAGCTGAATTGTAATTTCTAAAGCCACATTTCAAAACCCAATACACTTGCCCAACACAAGACAAGACAAAACAAAAAATTAAAAAAAAAATAAGGGTACAGAACTATTTTATTCCTACCAAATTAAATTTTTTGCATATACCAATTTGGTTCCCGAAAATAAAAAAAACTCGAAATGGTCCATAAAGATATAAAATGTGGGCCAAATTAGTTTTTATAACATTTTTATGACCATTTTGACTCACATTCATGACCTTTGATTACTAGTGTAGATTTTTACGGTCCAATTGGTACATGCGAAAATTTATAAGACCAAAGTTCACTCAAAATAAAAAATAGCTGCAGAAGCTTACCAAACCATGAAACAAAATCAACACAACAAAAGCAGTAAGAGAATCAAATCCTCCACCATAAAGAACAGGCCCATAATTAGTCAAAACGACAGCGTAGTAAGTAACACCAACAACCCCGAGAACCAATAAGATCATGATCGAGCCTAACCCTCGAAGAGCAGTGCAGAACTTGAACACGTTCCATGCCATCGTAGTTCCAGATCTATGCATACTCAAGAGAGAGAGAGAGAAAAATTACCCACTTTGATTTATCCCCAAAGTTCGTAACTTTAACTTTCCCGATCCCAGAAAAATCATCTATTGAATGAAGGGCATGGCTAAAGAACGTTGCTCTGATAAGGAACACAGTCGGAGCTAAATCTAGGGTTTATAGAGAATTGGGGAATTTGAGTGCAGAAGAAGAAAATTGATGGAAGTGAAGACAATAGAAGGGAATTAATGAAGGTATTTTTTGTGTTTCTTTTTGGAAAAAATTATGGTGGAAATTATTACAAGAGAGGTAAGAGAATATTTTGAGCTATGAGAAATGGTCCTATGTTGATGATTTAGCTACGAGGGTAAGTTATTCCTAGAGCTGTCAAAACGGGCCGGGAAAACCGGGCCAGCCCGTTAAAGCCCGAAAATATATTGGGCTCGAATATTAAATCAAGAGTATATTGTTCAAATTGGGCTTTTTAACCTGATCTTATCAGGCCATATTAAAATCCGGCCTGGATCGGGTTTTCCCAGCCGAGTTCGGACCGCCATATAAAACATGTGGATAACACATGTGTACGTTCACAAGCACAAAAAATAGAAAATATCTTCTACAATATGTAACCTTTGGCCTTTCTCCTTCTTAACATTAAACATCTAAAAGACTAAATTTCCTCCGTTATTCATGATTTGGGGTTGGATGTTAGAAATAAAAAGGAACAAATAAAGGGGTTTGTGCTTTTGTGGATTCTAAAAGTTTATGTAAACTATATTGGAGAAGTTAAGCTAAAGGGGTTTGTTTTATCTTTTACATTTGGACCAAACCTATACCTTGGTTCCAATTTGTGCATTTTGTGCATTTTTACAGCTTTTAGACACTGCTCCATTTTGTAGTATTATGCAATGTTTCATTCCCATTTTTACAGCTTTCATATCCATTTTTACATTCCCATTTATATTGATGAATGTTTCTTCATCTTTAGAAACCTCTGTCGGAGTTACACAAAATACCAATGGAAATGTACAAGAGAAAGAGAGTACAAATGCTTCTCAATCAGAACAAAAAAGTGTATACCTCTAACCTCTCAACTCCATAACCAAAAAGTGGTAAGACCTTAACCTCAGATGCATGGAGATATTTTGAAAAAGCTGGTATTGTAGATGGAAAAGAAAAGGCTAGGTGTTTAGGGTGTAAAAAATTATTGAGTTGTTCAACTAAGAATGGAACTTCTCATTTAATCCGTCATGTTGACAATTACAGTAAGACCGCTAAAAATAATGATATAGGTGTTATGTTACTCGATGGTGGAGGAGGGGGTTGAAAAAGAGAAAATTTGATCATAAGGTTAATCGTGAGATGATATCTGAATTGATTATTTCACATGGTCTCCCATTTAATATTGTTGAATGGAGGGTATTTAGAAAATACCAAATTTTTTTGAATGATGATTGTCGATTTATTATTAGAAATACTGCTAAAAGTGATGTGATGAAACTTTATGATATTGAGAAATTAAAGTTAAAATCACAATTACTGGAAATTCATGGTAGGGTATGTTTAACTTCTGATTGTTGGACTGCATGCACAAATCATGGATTCATTTCTTTGACTGCTCATTATGTTGATACTGAATGGAAATTAAATAGTATGATTCTTGCATTTGCTCACATGAAACCTCCACATACTGGGAAAGAATTAGCATTGAAAGTGATGGAATTTTTAAGAGAATGGGGAAATGAAAAAAAAAGTTTTTCCCTCACTTTGGATAACGCTACCTCAAATGACAATATGTAAAACCATGTGAAAGAACATTTAGGATAGTCAACAAATTTGTTGCTTAATGGAGAATTATTTCATGTAAGATGTTGTGCTCATATCTTGAACCTTATTGTTCAAGATGGTTTGAAGGTTGCTAGCGATGCATTACAAAAAATTAGACAAAGTGCGAAATATATTAAGGTTAGTGAAAGTAGAACAAGACAATTTTTTGCTTGTGTTGCATTGGTTGGTGGAATAGATACATCAATTAGGTTGAGATCTGATTGTGTCACTAGATGGAACTCTACTTTTATAATGCTTGAGAGTGCAATTAATTATCGACGTGTATTTACTAGTTTTAGTTTGCATGATACAAATTATATTTGGTGTCCATTAGAAGATGAGTGGAGTAGAGCTGAAATAATATGTGACTTTTTGAGACCATTTAACAATATTACAAAGTTGATATCTGGTTCTTCTTACCCCACATCAAATTTGTATTTGGGGGAAACATGGACTATAGAGTGTCTTTTGAACTCTATATTGACAAATGAAGATTTGGTGGTTCAACAAATGGCTCGCAATATGAAAGCCAAATTTGAAAAGTATTGGAGTGACTATACTATGGTATTAGCATTTGGTGATATTCTTGATCCATCTAAAAAACTTGATTTTGTGCAATATTTATACGAAGAAGTAGATCCATTTTATGTGGAGAAGGTGAAACACATCCAAATGAATTTGTATAGACTTTATAATGAATATGTCAACAAGGATGATCAATCAAATGAGAGTCTTTCGCAAGTGCATGCTTCATCTTCATTAGGAGGAGGAAGTGCAAAGAAGTTTCAAGTACCCTTATACCAAGCCCGTGTAAGTTAATTTTACAAATTTTGTATAACTATTTCATTTTTCATTCTTCATATGCATGTATAGTACTATAGTTTAATAAATTTAGCTATTTATTTTGTAGTTTGAACAACATAAGAACACAAAGAGAACAACCTCTTGCCACAAAGAGAATAACCTCTCGTGGGAAAAGCGAACTTGATATATATTTAGAAGCAGATCCAGAACAAATACCACAAAATGTGTGTTTTGATGTTTTATCTTATTGGAAGGATCGAAGTCGTGCATGTCCTACTCGTTCAAAGATGGCTTGTGATATATTAAGCATTCCAATAACTACAGTTGCATCAGAATCTGCTTTTAGCATTGGTGCTCGAGTTTTGAACAAGTATAGAAGTTCTTTAAATGATGAAACAATTCAAGCCCTCTTGTGCACACGTAGTTGGTTACATGGTTTTGTCGGAAAGTTTTTTTTTTAAGTTCAAATTTTTCTATATACTTTAAACTAATCATTCAATTTTATATCATAATTAATTTTTATTGTAGAATATGATAATGAAGAGGATGATGATGAGCGATATGCCATTGATATTGAAGACGTAAAACTTTCTCATGGAGGTTTAGAATCAATTGTTCAATGAGAAGAATGTTGATTTTGTTTTATGTATGTGTTTTCTATTTTCTAATACTTTGTGGTTACTATGAATTTAATATTTTGACTAAAGTGTAGTGATTTAATATTTGACAATTATATTATTATGATTAGGCAATTCAAGACCTTTAAAGTATTTTAGTAGAAGATGCAATAAAAAAGTTACAATTGTTTACTTTATTACAAATTTTTTTGTGTAAATACTAAATCGGTTGTAAAATTGAAGTTATTTAATTTTTTTTAATATAAATAATCAGGCCCAGCCCGCCGCAACCCGCAGCTCGCTTTGGGCGGACTTGGGCCTCAATTTAAGAAACGTAAAATATAACTGGGCTTTTTAGCCCGACCCATCTTAGCATGAATTAAAAGCGGGCTAGGCCAAACCCGTCCGGGTAGCCCATTTTGACAAGTCTAGTTATTCATATTGGAGTTATTCTAACTACAAATATTAATGTTAAACAAGATAATTATTTAAAGGGTATGCAAATATGAGCAGTTGTTCCAAATATTTGGACCAAAAAATCAGATTTCATTTTATTTGTACAACTCAATTTCAAGGATATTTTAGTTAGTTTCATTTTATTTGGTCATAAAAATATTTAATTATTAAATTTTTAAGTTAAATATATATTTTTCAACCAATTAAGTAAACGTAGTAGTATACACTTTTTTTGACACCCATTAAATTCTAGTCATGAAAAGATTCAAACTCAGAAACTAAAATGCAAAAATAAAGTAGAAAAAATTGGTTTTCACCGAGCTTCATCATTTGTTGTCGTAGTCGTATACCCTAAGCCTTTCCACATTTGTTGTGCAGAGAGAAAACATAAATGTATAACAAATATTGCTGTAATGCTAAATGAAAAATAAAAATCGAATATAGAAAATGAAATTGAACTAACCAAATATTGTTGCAATAACTTTTGTTTGGTAGGATAGAGTTAGAAAAGAGAGAAAAAGGAGAGAAGAAAGAGGATAGTTAAAGAGAAATTGAGAGTTTCTCTCATTTGGTTGAGAGAAGAAAGAGAATGGAGAGAGTAAAAAAGATGTGGACCCCACAAATTTTTCTTCTTCCCACTTATGAGAAGAAAATAAGATAATGATGAGTGAATTTATACAAAACATCAATAATACTCTCGATTTTTTTTAATTTTACATATTATTTTCTATTTAATTCATAATAGTTATTGTTTTAATTATTGATTAGTAATTAAAAGAAAGTTATATATTTTACAAAGTGATACTTTTGTGAGAAAGTGGAGAGAAAATGAAAAATGTTCTTATATTTTTTTTATTATATATTTTTTGTTTTAAATACTACTAATATAAATGAGTCTCTTTTTAATATAAAATATTAATTAAAATTATATCATTTATTTTTAATTAATAATAAAATAACATCTTTATCTTTCTTTTCTTTATTTTAGGGTCATTTTTGTCATTTGAACCATAATATTATCTCTCTTCTCATTTTTATCTAACCAAACAAGAGAGAAACAAAAGAAAATATTTCTTTAAATTCATTTTCTCTCATTTTTCTCTTATTCCAAACATCACAAAAATCTACTTCATTTCTCCTCTTTTTCTTTCTCATCTCTTTCTTTCTCACTCATTTCTCTCTTCTTATTTTCTCTTGTGCAACCAAATGAAGCCATAATGCTGAATGAAAAATCAAAAAACAGATCTAGAAAGACAAATTGAAAGGATATTTTTTTCTTGTACTAACAATGATATTCTTACATTTTTGAATAAGGAAATAATACTATTTGAGGTTACTGGATGCCCAAATCAAACTCTCGACATTATAAATTTAGTGGGGTCTTACACCACTAAACCAATACCTTATTGGTAAATTAAAAGGATATTGAATATTCATATGATTGATTTTATAGTGAGAAAAGGAAGAAGAGAACTTAGACAACTAGAAAGGGATTTAGAGATTTAGGCATTTTGTCATTTTTTTATTTTAATTAAGATTTGAATTTATTATAAAGGAGATGTATTTGAAGAAGAAAAATGAAATAATTGAGAAGTGAACTAGATGTGAAGAGAAAAAAAATGTAATAAATGTTTTAAATATAATATAATGTAATAAAGTTGTATTAATAAAATGAAATCTTATTTTTTGATCCAAATATTTAGGTACTCATTATTAACATGATCATTCCAAAAAACAATTTTGCTCAGGTTAACCAAACCTTCATTTAAAATAGTTAATTGTTGGTTGATATTTTTTATCTTTTTAAATATTAGTCATATATTCTTATATAAAATTGAAATACAAATTATTTTAGATATTAAAGATGACATGTGTCACTTATTAATCAATCAAATAATACTCAATTATATGTATCACTTATTAACCAATCAAATAATGCTCAGCTATATGTATCACTTAATCACATTATATTCTTTTATAGGATAACTTGTAGATTGATTTTGTGTAGAGATATCCAATTTATTTTTGAAAATAAATAGATTTCAAATTTCCTTTTAAAAATGGATTCTAACTACTCCATTTTGTAATCAGAAAACTTGAAGGTGAGAAATTATTATAATGAGTTATTGCAAAATAAAATTTGACGGATTCTTAGTAAAATTTTCTCATATGTAGAAAATCAATCTAAAAAGTGTTTCTCTTACATATTTTTCGATTTTAGTATAATGCATCGAAAAACACTTCATAGATAATGTAATTAATCTCTTAGAAAAATATGTAATTTTTTTATTTTATGTAATATATAAATCACAAATTGTTTTCCTTATATCCATTCTTTTTTCAAGACGTCACATTTTTATAAACCGCGGAAAGTAAATAACTGATACCTAATGATAATTGAAAATGATACAACACTTTTCCGAATGCTTTTCATTATAAAAGACTTGACCCCACAACATACGACAATGTGTTGCTTGGTTCAGTACACAATGTGGTTACAAAATACAAGGCAAAATCTAATCATCGCCTAAACTGAAAACTATACAGTAAAAATAAGTACAAAATAAGTTGAGGGCATCAACATTAGAAAAGTACCCTACACAGGTATCCATATTCCAAAAAGCAATAGAAGAGAAGCAGCTCATAACAGCTAGCTCCAAGACTAGCGGGGTACTAGAGCCCTCGCTCGGATCCTCCTCAAGCTCTGAGTCTGATGAGAGGTCTACTACCTCCACAAAGTCCTCTATGTAGATTAACTCCACACAGTTGTCGTCATCGTCAACCTCCATCTTCTCCACCATGTCAAAGTTGGAACACAGAGTCCTAATCCTCGCCCTATCAAACGCTAACTGCTCTGGCAAAGCACTCAGATCGTCCCTCCTTGATCCCATAGAGCTCGCCTCATCCTCCCAAATCATCCGCCTCCATGACGGTTCTGCAACATTGCTGGCCCTAACAGCTTCTTTAGCATCTTCCGACGATCGCCTCCCCCTTCCTAGAGTCGGGGAAGAATGGTCATCATAAGGTCCCTTAGAGAACTGGGATCCGACAACAACTGGTCTACACAAAGTCCTAGATTGGGTAGATGGATCAGCGGGTATGGGCCTCCTACCCTATAAAGTGAAGGAAGTCTCTCTAACAACATGGTGTGCTAGAAAGTGCATATTAGAGCCGTCACACACAAGCTCCAGCTCTAGGTCACATGGATTGATGTAGGTGTATCGCTCTTCATCAACTCTCCAAGTCCCCTCCTAGGACATCATGAATCATTAATTCTGAATCATTGCTGACCGGTCCATGTGAACAATGGTGTATACAAGTACACCATAAAGAAGGAGAGAGAGTAAAACATCTAATGAATACTCTTCACTAACGTCATGGAATTACACAGAATATCACACCAAGACAGAAAAACAAATACAAATATAACATGTTATGATACACGTATGTGTCGATGATCAAAGATGCTTTTAACTAAGGATTCATGAATAAATATCCATGTGTACAATATATGAATGTTATGTTTGGTTCATCCATCCTTACGCCAATATCCTCCCAATAAACTATTCGGAAATAACCAAGTGTATAGGTCTCATAACAAGCCGATTTGAACTCACCAAATCCATTCCTCGCAAGGATATGTGATCGATCTATTCCAACGGAATTTTCCATTTCAGGATGGTGTTGTATCAAACACTTTATGGGTATCCCTTTCATTGATCCTTATTGCAAAGAGGGTTAGTTAGAGATTGTCTAGTTGGCACTATGAGAACTATCTGATCCAATAGAATACCTCATCCAAGAATACAGGGGACTCGTCTCATCTAGACCTTCCCTCAAGGCTTTGATGATGCATCAATGCCATCAACAACCCTCTCAACATCTCTGGGCTCATTCGTTTCCCGAAATTTTCGTCTCCACTACTTCATTATTCACAATGAATATGCATATTAACCGATGTTAGCAGATTAAATCTTTTAATCATTCTTTTATAACGATCGGCCTAGCTTAAGACATCTCCTATCAGGAATGCTTCTAGTGGGACCCGATCTTAACATTTTATGCAACAGAGAAAAACCTCATCTCCACTATGAACCATTGCTGAATCAGCCCGGATGGTCCAATGACCAAGCCTCTTATGGTCAGACGATCTTGCTGCCTGAGAATAACATAACACTTTCGGGCCTCACCCTGAACGATGTAATTTTTAGCACTTATTATTTTGGTTATGATGAATATCATGTACAAAATCTTAATAATCTAGTGTAATTGTTCTTTCTTACGAAGTTTACATATCTGAGGTACATTATCCCCAATGAAGGAGTTTTATAGGTTTGATTGAAGAGGAATGGGATTGAGGAAATTGGAAATTGAAGAAAAATGAAACTTTGATAGAAAGGTTATCATTGGACTCTCACCCAAGCGATAGGTGGCACTCAAGCAATAAAACAAGCCAATCCTCGTGGAGACCTCTTGCCCAAGCGAGGTCTGGCGCTCAAGCGATAAAAATAAGCCAATCCTCTTGGAGACATCAAGCTCAAGCAAGGTCTGGCGCTCAAGCGATAAAAGCAAGCCAATCCTCCTTGAGACCTCTCGCCTAAGCGAGAGCTAGCGCTCAAGCGATGAAAATAAGCCAATCCCCTTGGAGACCTCTCGCCCAAGCGAGAGCTGGCGCTCAAACGATAAAAATAAGCCAATCCTCCTGGAGACCTCTCGCCCAAGTGAGAGCTGGTGCTTAAGCAATATAAGCTTGAAAACAAGGTAATTCTCCCATCTTAAGGAAATGTTTCCTCACACAACTTCTCACCCCTACTGAAGGGAATCCTAGATTTCAAGATCACTTCCTCATTGTTAGTAGACGCTTTTAGGTCTTGAGATCAAACAAACAGTTCATACATATAAGCAACTAGAACAATTATTTGAGTAATATTCATCCATGGATAACCATATCATTACTCCACAAATAGATATAACTTAAATGATATGGCTTAAGAAACCACACATACTTAATCTAAACAAATAGACAATTGATTAAGTACATGATTTCTTAATACCCAAGTAGGGATGACAACGAGCATGGGCGGGTACGGGTAGTAGCTACTCGCCACCCATTTTGAAATTCGGGGTCATTACCCGTACCCGGCCGTACCCGTACGGGTACCCTTGTGCGGGTATTTCGCGGGTATTATGGGTACCCGTGGGTATTTCTAGGTACCCACAAGATTTTGCATTATCAACAAATTTCTAATTCCTACTCAACCATAAATTTGAACAATTCTGTCATAATATTGAAGAGTAATCATAAAAATTCAATTGTTCATACAAATTTTAAAATTTAAACTACTTTCAAAATATTAAGTCTTCAACAAAATGAAATAAAAAATGCATTCATTGCTGTAGTTTCTGAATCTTCTTCAATGGTTAACGTCATTCCCTTCAATAGCACTACATTGGCTAGTTGGTGGCTAGTTGAATCCTATAAAAAAACAAAATTTAAAATCAAAGCAAAAAATATAATTCTTTTTAAGTGGTCTCAAATTACAACTTAACAATGTTACTAACATCAAAATCTTCCAATACTGTACCACACTCAATGATGTCCAGTTTTGAATTTGAAGAGCCTGCAAAAACATAATAACTTCATTCAAGATTTATATAATGAATCTACAAAATATGTAATTAAAAGTAATATATAATATAACCTTTCATGTCACACCTTTGCCAATCCTGGAGACACATTAATTCCTCTATGGTATCTAGACGCAATCTACTATGATGAGGAGTAAGAATTCGTCCTCCAATACTATACAAAATATGTAATTAAAAGTAATAGATAATATTACCTTTCATGTCACACCTTTGCCAATCCTGGAGACACATCAATGTCTCTATGGTATCTGGACGCAATCTACTATGATGGGGAGTAAGAATCCGTCCTCCAGTACTAAATGAAGATTCTGAAGCAACAGTGGAGATAGGAATTGCAAGTAAATCTCTTGCAATTCTTTGCAAGGTTGGATATTTTATCCCATTTACTTTCCACCAAGTTAAGATGTCAAACTCTCCACCTTGATCGGGTAATACTCCATCCTCTAAATATATGTCTAGTTCTGACTTGTGGTGTTCTATAGCAATATTTTGCTCAAAAACAAAACTTTGATACTTTGCCCTCTAATCAATATTCACTCCATCTGCCCCCACTTCTATTAAATTTAGAGTTTGACTATGACTTTGACTTGAAAAAACTCTCTCTTTACCCTTCATTTTAATCTCATTCTCTCTTACCAACTCTTCACAAATACCTTTCACCTTGTTCATTTCAGAAACATGTTGCTCTCCATAAATTATGGGATAAAAAAATTCTAGAAAACATAGTTTGTATCTAGAATCTAACACAACACCAACAACCATCAAAACACCTATATCACCCCAATACTTATCAAATTTGACATACATTGCTTCAGCCATTTGTTGAATAACAAGGTTAGTAGATTGAAGCCAGTCAAGTAATGCCAATTTAATTTCACAAATTTTTGGAAAAAGGACATTTGCAGTTGGATACAAAGTACCAGAAAACACTAATGTCACATTATAAAATAACTTCAACCTTTGATAAATTTCATTGTTCATCTCCCATTCCTCTTCACTCGGCAATGTTTTATATTGATTTTCTCTTAGTGATAATCTTTGGAAGACATCTCTATATATTAGTGCCACAGGAAGCATCAAGAATGTAGAATTCCATATAGTCTTGCAAGCAAGTTCTAACTTTTTATCATATCGAATGCTTAATTGTTCACATGTCTCCTCAAATTTCTCCTATCCTTTTGGAGTTGCCTATTGGAGAATTTCTCCATCCGAAATCCATAGATTAAACGCGGAAGTCCTTATGACTATGACTTTGTTCCCATAACCTAATGTTTATGCCCATACATAAACCCAAATGGAACAACCATGGTCCAGACCGAAGAAAACCCAAATGAGTTCATGATGAAGATGAAGAACATACCTTGTTGAGCCATTTCCGGAATCTCGAAGGTATGAGGGTGCGATGATCTTCCAGATGTTAGAGCCCGAATGGTTTTCCTTGTGCTTCTCTAGAGGGGAATGAGAATGCCTTTTAACTCTTGAGTGTGTGCCTTATGGTGAGAGAGGTCCTAATGTGAGGAGAGAGTTCTTAATATAAGGAGTGGATGACTTGATAATGTTTTATCCCTTATGGATAACACTATCCTAATCCACCCTTATTCTCCTCAACCCTACACCTTAAAACTTGTTTTCTGGATAACACTATTCTCATCCTACCTTATTCTCCTCCACCTTTACACTTGAAAACCTGTTGCTCTACAAATGGGGACCATAACCCATAAAAGTAACCCCGTAGTGGTTACTACTTTAGTTGCAATAATTCTGATTCAGTCCCTTCATCAAATCAGAAATTGCCTGAAGGTATCTACACTTATTATTATTTCATGACACATATGCCCTTAGCCACCAAATTAATTACTTAAGATCATTTTATATTTTGGCTAATTACATAATGACTATAACACAATTATAGAATTATATTTGTGACCCATAAATTGTCAGAAATTCCAACAATCTCCCACTGGTCACACATATGATTCTCTGTACGTGTTATCCTTATTGCGCAAAATATTGCCATTATGACTTAGGCATACCCAAATTATCTCGTCCAGTAGTCCTGTCTCCATATCGAATCACAGTGAACTTCGCAATATTAATCATGACTAATTCAACAATGATCACCAACATTGACACAACTAAATGACATAGATACATCATGAAATGTGTAGCATGAAAATTACATGAATATGATCTGTACATGTCAATTTTCAACTGGTCCTACTTAACTTTAGTGAGATCCTTAACAATAACATAAAACCTTATTATACAAAGTATAATGATAGAATACCAAACTGAATGATTAATCAGCTGAAGTTTGAATATAATGTATCCATACATAATACTGAAATTACATAGAGCATAATAAAAGTGTGCACTTTCTAACTCCTATTAAACCAAAGAATCCTCACACTGTAAAATACCCATGTGAGCAGTATGCTCATGAAAGACCTTGGGTGTGATAGCCTTTGCAAGAGGATCCACAATCATGGAGTTAGTGCCTAAGTGTTCTATGGAAAGCTGTCCACTTTGTACCTTCTCCTTAACAACTAGGAACTTAATGTCGACGTGTTTCGACTTTGACAAACTCCTATTGTTGTTGGAGAACAACACGACTGATTTATTGTCACAATATAACTTTAGTGGTCTTTCAATCCTTTCCACAATTCGCAGCCTAGTGACAAAATTTCTCAACCATGATGACTGAAATGATGTCTCATAACATGCTATATATTCTGCTGCCATGGTGGATGAAGCTACAAGGTTTTGCTTGGCAAAACGCCATGAAACCACACCACCAGCTAACAGATAAACATAGCCCGAAGTAGATCGTCTACTATCATGGCATCCCGCAAAATCGGAGTCAGAATACCCAATGATCTCTAAATGGTCTGATCTCCTATATGTGAGCATATAGTCTTTTGTTCTCTTTAAGTACCTCATGACCCTTTTGGCTGCTTTCCAATGGTCCATTCCTGGATTACTCATATATCTGCCTAAAACCCCAACTATGAACGCTATATCCGGACGCGTACATACTTGAGCATACATAAGACTCC
>NW_017726285.1:0-429 GCF_001865875.1 Lupinus angustifolius | reverse complement strand
GCACTGATTGAGACTAAATTTGTCTCCCTTAGCAATTGGAGTATCCATTGTTTTACAGTCCTGCATGCCATATCTTTTGAGTACCTTTCTATATAGCTCTTTTGTGATAATCCAAGATTAACCCGAGATCTGTCTCGGTGTATCTGGATTCCTAATACAAACGAAGCTTCACCAAGATCCTTCATTTCAAAATTACTGGATAGAAATGTCTTGGTTTCTAACAAGGTACCCACATCATTAGTGGCAAGCAGTATGTCATCCACATACAAGAGCAAGAAAATATACTTGCTCCCACTGAACTTGTGATACACACAATCTTCGACTGAATTCATCTCAAAGCCAAAAGAGAGAACCACCTCATGAAATTTGTGGTACCTCTAACGAGATGCTTGTTTTAGCCCATAGATGGATTTTGTCAATTTGCAAACC
>NW_017726284.1:0-520 GCF_001865875.1 Lupinus angustifolius | reverse complement strand
GAGGGTTTTGAGTTTGTCCTTCATGAATTACTAACTCATCTTGAGTAGGAACAGTATTATCAGCTATGTCTTGAGGATGTTTCAAATGTGATTCATCAAAAGCAACCATATGAATCGCATCTGAAATAGATACAGATTCTTCCTCTAAGACAAAGTTTCTAATCTTATCTTCCCCCTCAAACTCAATATCCTCAAAGAACGTGGCTGAACCCGTCTCAAATATGGATTTCAAACTGGGACAGGAGTCCAATTTCTTTTCATGAGGTCTATAAGGCCTTGCCTCAGCTGGACATCCCCACACATGAAAATGCTTTAGACTTGGCTTTCGCCCAGTCCAATGCTCATAAGGTGTTTTGGCAGTTGGCTTAGTTGGCACCCTATTAAGAATATAAGCTACTGTCTTAAGTGCCTCTCCCCATAGTGACTATAGTAAGGTAGAGTGACAAATCATACTCCTTACCATGTCCTTAAGAGTCCGGTTTCGTCTTTCAGACACACCATTCATGCTAGGCGATCCTGG
>NW_017726283.1:0-22594 GCF_001865875.1 Lupinus angustifolius | reverse complement strand
ACCACGGTCAGATCTGACGCACTTAATCCTTTTGCTGAGTTGATTTTCAACTTCAGCCTTAACATTTTTGAACACGTCCGCCGATTGGGACTTTTCATGAATAAGAAAAATGTATGCATAACGAGAATAATCGTCTATGAATGATATGAAGTATCGTTGACCATTCCAGGAAGCCGTAGGGAATTGTCCACAAATATCTGTATCTATCAATTCTAAGACGTCCGAAGCTCTATATGCACCATATTTCGATTGTTTGGTTTGTTTTCCTTTTATGCATTTAACACAAACATTAAGGTTTGTGAAGTCAATGGAATCCAAAATCCCATCTGACACAAGACGCTCAATTCTCTTTTGAGAAATGTGACCTAGGCACTTGTGCCATAATGCACCTGAATTATTATTATCAATTTTACGCTTAGTACCACGTGATTCCACATTCAGGGTTTCGCTATAATCAGTTATGATATTCAGCATATAAAGGTTGTCAATCATCATAAGTGAACCAGTTCCAATAACATTTGAATTTAAAGACAATTGAACCGAATTGTTTCCAAATGAACAACAATAACCAAATTTGTCCAAATAAGAAACAGAAATTAAGTTCCATCTAAAAGACGGTACAACAAAAGGGTCTTTCAAATCCAAATAAAAAACCAGTACATAATAACAATCTAAAATGCCCTATAGCTTCCACTTAAAAGTGTCTTTCAAATCCAAATAGAAACCAGTACATAATAACAACCTAAAATGCCCTATAGCTTCCACTTCTACCGATTTTCCATCGCCAACATAGATGTATCTTTTAACATGATTAGGCTTTCGATAGTTCAAGCAACCCTGCATTGAAACACTGATGTTAGAAGTTGAACCGGAGTCTAACCACCAGGTGTTTCCAGGTACTGAAGCTAAATTGACCTCAGAAAAGATCAAAGCAAGAAATGTACCTTTCTTAGCACGCCACGCGTGATACTTCACACATTTCTTATTTTGATGTCCAGTTGCTTTGCAAAAGAAACAGACATCATCCCGCTTCTGTTTCTTTTGCACTGGACCCTTAACAACTTCATTCTTGGGTTATGGAGTGATTTTCCTTTTGCCCTTGTCTTTAGACGTACTAACATAATGGGCACGTTCAGTCTTTTCTCGCTTCAACCTTTCCTCTTCTTGCACATAAAATGAAATGAGCTCGTTTAGAGTCAATTTCTCCCTTTGACAGTTATAAGAAATCTTAAATTGATTGAATTGTGCAGGAAGTGAAAGCAAGACCAAATGAATGAGTAAATTTTCTGACACCTCAAGCTTAAGGGCCTTAGGTTTTGAAGCGTTGTTGGACATTCCCATGATGTATTCCCTTATGTTTCCCTTGCATTGATACCTCATGGAAATCAAGTTCTGTAACAGAGTACTTGTTTCCGCCTTATCGCTCTTTGCAAAGCGCTTTTCAATCTCAGCAAGGAAATCGTTGGCACTGTTTATCTCATCCGAGATAGTACTCCTAAAGACCTCTGGAATGCCGCGCTTAATGATCATCAGACTCATGCGATTAGAGCGATCTCACTTCTCATAATCCTTCATCTCTTCAGAGGCACTGGATTCCAAAGGAGAAGGGGGTTGCTCTACTCTTAATGCATAGTCCAGATCCATGCAGCCAAGAACAATTTCCATGTTCTCTTTCAAGTCCTTAAAATTTTCACCATTAAGGACCAGAACTGAATTCAAATTTGCAGATGTGGAAGCAATTGACGTAGCTGATTTAAACAAAAGACAAAATATTAAAATATGCTCACAACTTAAAATTATCAATGTGCTTAAACAATGGTATGTCCAAATCAAGATACCTAGTGCACCATTAACATCAAGTCTTTGGACAGTGACATTAACTGCAAGTGGTACTCTTGTTGTAATGATCAAAATTCATAATAAGGCATGTCAACTGATGAATCCCTCTTTGGATTGATTCATCAGTCACATGTATAAAACTTTAGAATTATGACATGTTTATCATCATGGGTGTATATGACCATACACACTTACATCCGATATTCCTCATGAGTTATATCCATGAAATAGGTCACTTTGGTGACATTTCACTTCATTTGGCTCACTTGAAACAATAGATAACCTTAATGGACAACCAAATAACAATTAAAACCAATGCACAAAGATACCAAAGCCCCATAAACTTTATCGTACTCTCGCTTGGGCGAGGTACTCTCGCTTGAGCGCAATTGAAGCCAATGCTTCTGTTTGTCTCTCGCTTGAGCGAGCCTTATGTCGCCCATACACTCGCTTAGGCGAGGATCTCCTCGCTTAAGCGCAATAGAAGCTAATGCTTCTGTTTAGCTCTCGCTTGGGCGAGCCACTCTCGCTCGGGCGAGAGCATTGCGACAGAAGACGAACAGTGCAATTTCTGCATCGTTGTTCTTCGAAAAAATCACCCAAAAATTCAAGAAAAAACTCTAGAAAACATCGATTCATTACGAATCTTCATATTTTACATGAAAAACAATCAATTTCTTTTCTAATCGTTCCATGGCATGAACAAAACATCAAAACCCTAAATCAAACCAGATTTGGGGAAGAAAAGCAAGAACCCTAATTTCACACATGAATCATATTGGGGTGGCTCTGATACCACTTGTTGGAGAATATCTCCATTCGAAATCAATAGATTAAACGCGGAAGTCCTTATGACCATGGATTTGTTCCCATAACCTAATGTTTATGCCCATACATAAACCCAAATGGAACAACCATGGTCCAGACCGAAGAAACCCCAAATGAGTTCATGGTGAAGATGAAGAACATACCTTGTTGAGCCATTTCCGGAATCTCAAAGGTATGAGGGTACGATGATCTTCCAGATGTTAGAGCCCGAATGGTATTCCTTGTGCTTCTCTAGAGGGGAATGAGAATGCCTTTTAACTCTTGAGTGTGTGCCTTATGGTGAGAGAGGTCCTAATGTGAGGAGAGAGTTCTTAATATAAGGAGTGGATGACTTGATAGTGTTTTACCCCTTACGGATAACACTATCCTAATCCACCCTTATTCTCCTCAACCCTACACCTTAAAACCTGTTGCTCTACAAATGGGGACCATAACCCATAAAAGTAACCCCGTAGTGGTTACTACTTTAGTTGCAATAATTCTGATTCAGTCCCTTCATCAAACCAGAAATTGCCTGAAGGTATCTACACTTATATTATTTCATGACACATATGCCCTTAGCCACCAAATTAATTACTGAAGATCATTTTATATTTTTGGCTAATTACATAATGGCCATAACACAATTATAGAATTATATTTGTGACCTATAAATTGTCAGAAATTCTAACATTGTCGTCCAAAAGCTAACACTATCTCTAACCCTCTCTATTTCTCTAGAGATAACGGACAACTCATCCTTCACAATCAAATTCAATATATGAGTAGAATAACAAATGTGAAATAACCGCCCACCCAAAATAAACGATCTAGGTGAAATCTTACACAACATGCACTCAATCATTCTATCATTTGTAGTGCAATTACCAACGGTCAGAGTAGACAACTTCCTATATAGGTTCCAATCCAATAGGCAATCATAAAGCAGTCACTAAGAGATTCACTAGTATGAGGAGCAGGCACATATATGAACCTACCATTTATCGAAAATTAAAGCAACAATGTCACAAAAACAATACATAAATAATAAATATTATGAGAATGTTAATAAAGTTTAGCATTGATACCTCACAAGTTGATTTCGTTGAACCCATGAGTCATCAATAAAGTGTGTCGTGACAACCATATAGCCTTTGTTTTGGTTACTAGCGGTCCACATATCAGTTGTAATTACAAACCGACTTTGATTTTTTGAAATCAAAGTCATGGTATTCACTTTCTCTTCATTATACATCCTTGTGATATCACCCTTCACCGTGTTGTGAGAAATCCCTTTAAATAAAGGTTTCAATGCACCACAAAATTCCTTAAATAAGATGTGGTCAACCATGAACATTGGGTACTCATGAAAAATTATCATCTTCGCAAGTGCGCGTCTTGCAGCCCTTGGTTGAATGCATACGAACCAACCAACAATGATTCAATACCTTTTTTTGCAGTTTTAAGAAGTGCTTGCTTTATATCTGAATTTGAACGACGTAGACAACTTGTAAAGTGATTATGCAAGTGTTTTGTTCCTTGACTTGGATCTCCCAATAGTCGCTTGCCACAATAATTGCAAGCCGCTTTCCACTTTCCATCTACCCTATGCCTCTTAAAATGATTCCAAACAGATGATCTTTGTTGTGGTTGAACTTCTTCAGCATCATTTGGACTTGAACAATGAGTTTCATCTTGAATCGAAGGAACATCTACATTCATTGGAACTAAGTTTGATTCACCCACATTAGAGGCATTGGGAACTTGATCTTGCCCAACAGAGGCTTGCTCGGTAGACATACTGCAAAGATAGATACAACATGGAAATGAAAATTATATAGTTAAAAAACTTAGTTCCTATAGATATATCGGAAATATTTGACTAAATACCAATTTTTTCTTCAATTTATTTCTTCAATTGCAACCTGACCTTCTAAGTTCTAACTAAATACCAATTTTTATAAGGTAGGAGTATGCCCTCAATGTATGCCTTCTAATGTGGGGTCCAGGTGCAATGTTCACAAAGTTGGGTTCATGAGCAACTAAAAGCAATTCTTTAGGAATAATCAATTGATCCGCTTGTTTAACATCTAATGTAAGCAAAGCAAATGAAAACGTACTCAATAGTAAGAAAAATACCGAGGCGTAAATATGAACTTGCATATGCCAGAATTCACACTTGTAGAGTCACAGACAGAATCAATGAGATAACTTAAGAAAAAATTAACACAAAAGGTGAGAAGAAATTAATCCATAGAAAGTATGATGTAATCATTTATCATTGGTACATATTTGGGTGCATGGAGAACAATTAATCCTCTTTTCCCAGGTTAGTCTGCGTGCTAGTAGGAAACACAATGCTAAGAAGCCTAGGTCCAAAAAAATGAAGACTGGTTCAGATTCCGACAACAAAAAGAACAAACCTAAAACTAATGGCATCAAAAAGGAAAAGGCGCATGTGGCTTGAACTTAGCAATAGGATATTTGAAGGTTACCATTTACTAGGCCTAATGTAGTCACTGATATACCCTTACTAGATGTTTTACTAGGCCTAATGCAGATGCAGTCATTGATATACCAAATCACAGATGCATCTAGTAAGGGTAATAAAGATGCAGTCAATGATATTTGTAATTCAGATGCATCTAGTAAGGGTAAAACTAATTTAGATGCAGTCACTGATATACCATTTACTAGGCCTAATACAATGCTTTTTTTTTTTGCAGTTTGATTCCAAGTGCTTGCTTTAAGAAGTGCTTGCAGTGAATGTAAGTAGTACCAACTACCAAGAGATGGTTCAAAAAATAAACATGAAGCAATTACAATCACTAAAACATATTGAAATTTATCTCTATTCATTTCATCATATATATTCTGCCATCTCCTAACAGCTATACCAGTAAAAGGAAGGAAGAATGAAAGGTGAGATTTAGAAAGCAGCATCATTAGGAAACTAATAGAAACAAAATGTTTATAATATAGATCTATGATTAAAGAAAATTAATTGAAACATATATATGTTATGTAGAAGGAAATAAATTGAAGGAATGAATGAACAAAGAACACAATGTAAGTGAGAGATAACTTAAAATACAACAAGGATTAAAGATAGAGAAACGAATATACCTGTGCTTGAAGGCTTTAGAGAAGGGAATGAGAAAGTTAATTAGGTTTTACAGAAGGGAATGTCAAAGATTCAAAGAAAGGGGGTAAATGGGTTAGGGATTTTAGTTTCAGGGGAAAGAGGGTAAATAGAAATTTTGTGTTTTCAGGGAAGTGTATTGTAGTGTATGAATTTTTATTAAGGGTAATATGACAATTACACAAATACCGGGTACCCGCGGGCACGGGTACCACAATACTTGTGCCCGCTCGTATGAGCTATGGGTATTTTAAAAAACCCGTTTATAAAATCCGCGGGTACCCGTTTGTGACCCGTAACCATGCCCGTGCGAAATTTACCCACTGGTACGGGTTTTTTGCCATCCCTATACCCAAGACAACTCCTAAACTTGTGAGGGAGATTAGGATATCCTAGTGTCATATCCTGACACCACTGTGTCACGATTAGAGGTGACAAACTTATCCGTAATCCACAATCCATCCAAATCCATCTAAGTTAAGTCCATCCATATCCATCCATTAAAGCTAATGGATTTAAATGGATATAATCCAATGGATAGTATTGTTAATGGTTGGATTCAAATCCATCCATTATATCCAATGGATATATCAATTTGGATGGATATCCAATCCATCCAAAAAATCAAAATTCAAAAATGACTTTCTTTGCTTTAGAATTTAATTTAATATTTAAGAAAACTAAATTCAAAAGAATTCATCCATGATTCTCACTCTCACTTTTAATATTTTATTAAATTGAGGTCAATTATATGACATGTGTATGTAATTAATATTAATTTTTTCGTAAGTACATAACATATATATATATATATATGTATATAAGTATGAGAAAAAATGTATGCACTAAGAATGCATGAGTTTTGTACACTATCATTGCATCATCCATCATTTATATTTAATTATAATTGACTCTTCAAAAAATGTAATCCAAATGAATGGTGGATGATGTAGTGATTATGTATAAATCTTTATAGTCGTAGTACATATGTATTACACTCTATAATTATTCTTAATTTTTTTTGCATTTAGAACCATAAACATCACACGTGTGTAGAATATTGAAAAAATATATTTTCTATAAAAATTCAAAAATCAATTTTAAAATATATTTACTTGAGATAGTAATTTTTAAAATAGTAGTTTTCTTCAATAATTTTTTTACTTTCAATAATAAAAATCAAATGGATTGGATATCCATCCATCAAAATCCATGAAAATGGAGTCATGGATGAATTGGATAGATTAGAATTCATTGAATATGGATGGATTTGAATCCAATGAATATGGATGGATTGGATGACTAAAAATATAGTTTAAATGGATTTATAAGGACTGATGGATGACTTTCCATCCATCCATTAGCATCCAAATCCAAATCCATTCATTTGCCACCCCTAGTCACGATGTTTTCTTCCTCACCTGAGTGTTTCGTGCAAATTGTTTCCTTAGCTTCAGGTGAAAGTAAGGTGTTTGGTCTCGTCTCGAAATGTTCATCACGACAACAACAAATATAAACACTAATTAGAATACTTGATAATTACAATTCTTACATAATGACACTTTATGCAAAAACATACCTTTTAATCTAATATGGACTTAATCACTTTCATCCATTTGATTCAAGATTAAATATTCTTGAATCATCCTTTATCATTAAAAGTCTTAAAACAAAACAACACTTTAAAATAAAACTTTAACAAAACCTGTACTTTTTAAGTAAGACGTTCTTACTAAGATCAACATCTTAAAGTAAGATTATTAAGTTAAACTTATCATTTTAAAGTACGCCAATTTAAATAAAAATCTACACTTTAATTAAGACATTAAGTCACACTTACCACTTCAAGGTAAGCTAACTTAGCCAAAGTCATCACTTTTAAATCAAGACTTTTTAAATCAAACTTACCACTTTAAAGTAAGCTTATGTTAACAACGTCCGCACTTTAACTAATTTACTATCCAAGACTTCATAACACTTTAAGTTTATAAAGTCAAGACTTTAATAAGTCATCTTTTATCCCAACTCATTACTTTAACTTGGAAATCAAATGATAACATTTACTAATTAAATCCTTAAAACATAATACTTTAAAACAACACTTTTTCAACAAAAACTCATCATTTTATTTAATATGGTTCACAACTTCACCAATGTGCCTAAGAGGTGTCATCCAACAACATTTCATTCTAGGTAATCACATGGATTTTTAGTGTTGATAACACATCCATTAAGCATACTAACAACACTACTGTAACACTTTAAACACACTTAAACTCATAAACATTTTGGATTTAAAAAATAGATAACAAACTTTTCCTACACACATATAGGCCACGATTTTTAGGCCAAATGGTAAGGAAAATGTTTTGGTTTTTCAACTCGTCATTAAACACATTAAATGTTCATTTGATGTACAAATCATCACCTTTTAACACATTCAAATACCAGCATTAAATTTTTCCAACATTAAAACTGAATAATAAACTATTCTAAACTTGTCCAAGGATATAGTTTTTCAATCCAAAAACAGGGGAAAAGTTTCAAGTTTTACATAAGTCAAACTCCTTAAAGGTTCACTTGATTTCACTATCATCCCCTTTAACCATGACCAACAAAAATACTTAAAAAAACATAAACTTAATCCCATGAACAACATATTAAGAGATGATAAGTATCTCATGGTGTAGGTGTGAGAGATGGAGAAGAAAAGAAGAGAATACCTTGCACTTTTTAGAAGGTTTTTAGCTTAAAGAGAGAAAGTGAGGTGGGGGGTATTTATAGGAGTGCCCTCCTCCCCATCAATTCAGATTTTTTTTAGAATAAAATCTAATTTTTAGTTTGCCTAGGTGGAGGTGTCAATGCATAGTGGTGAGAAGAGGTTATGTGAGTGAATAGTGAGATATGGAAAGATTTGCTTTTACTTGATTGACAAGCAATTAAATCATGATGCGAACAATACTCAGACTTGATTGATGTGACGAGATTTTGTGATTAATTTCGTGCCCGAGTATTATCGGGTAACTTCGTTCGAGGATGCACGATCTCCCGATTTAAGCATTTCACCCGAAACACCTAAACTTTAATTTGGAGGTGAAAAATAACTAGAGATGGATTACGGACAAACTTGGTGTCTACTTTGACTCGAAATAATATTTCGAAGTCAACGGAGAAATCATAATTCTATTCCGAGTTACGGAACTCAAAATCACGTTTTTCTTTGGGTGAAACTCAGAAAAATGGTCCGAAATCGTCTCAAAGACTTTTATTCTCCAAAAATCTTGACAATTAGGGCAAACAAGAAAATCATAATACAAGACTAAAACTTAATTGAGATTTAGCCTAAAACATGGCCAATTAATTTCTAGAATTAAGTCGTTAATAGTTAATTAATGAGTTAAACGTGAACATAAAAAAACATGTTACATTTAGGGTGTGGGAAGAGATGTAACTAATAATTTTTTTGCTTTATGAATTTCATATTTTTAATATCTAAGTTTGTAAACATAATTTAAAAAAATTATTAAATAATGTATAAAATTAAAAAAAAATCAATTATATATCCACTTTAATCCACAATGGGAACTATATTAAAGTTAAATAAAAAAATGTGTGAAAAGGAAAATAAAATTATATTTTAAAAAAAATGTATATTAAATTTCTAAAATATTTTTTTTGAGAAAGATAAAAAACAAAACATCAATGCAATTAGTGTAATAAATTATTGCGAGTATTGATATCTTTTTTTTTCTAATATAAGATTTTCGGGTGTATATCTTGAGTTTTCAGATATGATTTTATGGAAAAGTGCACTTAATTCCTTTAAAAATTTTATCGCTTGTATTTATTACTGAAGACAAATTATGTATGCAAGAATACATCACATATATTTTGATGAAGACAAATTATGATGAAAGACAGAATTTTATCATGACAAGGATCGACAACAAAGATTAATGATCAAAGAAGAATCTTGAAGGGATAAACAAATCAACAAAACGACGAAGTCAACAATAAAGTCAAGACTCAAGTTCATACAAGGCAAAGCATTCAGGAAGATCTAGAGACTAAGTATTTTATATCTTTATTAGGTCTTAAGATGTTTGCTTAAGATGTTTGCTTGGTAAGAGTCTATGTTAGGATGAACCACAATGAAAGTCGCACAAGCTAAAATCAATCATAACTAAAATGAGACTTACATGCATACATACATGATTTACATGCACATTCTTTTATAAATCATGTAGGATGTTCATACATCATTTAAATATCTTTTTGGAAACCCTTAATCGATTAGGAGATGTTTTAATCGATTAAGCATTGAATTCTTGGGAACCCATTAATCGATTAAGTACTGGTTTATTCGATTAAGGTTTGTTACTGTTTCTGTTTGCTTCAAAATATAGATGAACATTGACTCATTGAGTTAGAACAAATATATGAAAAATAGATTACACATTGTTCAGAAAATCTTAAGCTCTTTCAATTTCATATCTTCAGAGAGATTTTTAAAAGTGTTCTTTTGCAAAAGATAAAATGGTGAATCTTTACAAAGATACCTGTTGAGCTTAATTGTTAAATCTTTTGAAAATTGCATTTGCATAGAAAATGAAAACAATGTTTTAAAGAATAAAATTTCTAATTTTACATCTAGTAGTCACAAATCAAACAACTCACTTGCTACATGTAAAAATGTTGAGATTAGATCTAGTTTGGGATGTATGAATGCAAAGAACACATTCCACAAGAAACAGGTAGATGTTCTGAAAATTTCATATCTTGAATCTCCTACTTGCTTTTATTGTGGATTGCATGGTCACACTTTGAATACATGTAATGTTAGAATGCATGATGTTCCAAAGGGAAATTATATGTTGATTACTAAGAAACAAAATCCCCAAGCTACTAACATCAAGGGACCCAATATTAGTTGGGTATCTAGGAAATACAAGTAATATTGTTTTGTAGTTGTGCCTAAGAAGTGCAAGTAATAATGCAAGTAATAATGTTAGTTGGGTATCTAGGAAATGCATGTAATATTGTTTCTAATATTGTTTTGTAGTTGGGTATCTAGGAAATGCAAGTAATATTAGTTGGGTATCTAGGAAATGCAAGTAATAATGCAAGTGTTCTAGGCACATGGAAGGTGAGAAGATCAAACTTCTTTGACTTGTCACCAAAGGAAAATGGATTATGACACTTATGAGCAACTTGTCAACTCAAATGCTTGAACATAGAAAGTATTGTGGTACAAAGGTAAATAAGGTATTCTTTCTAAATTCCAAGTATTACATACTTTAAGTGTTATAAATATTCTATCATGAAATCCAAGTGAGACCATAATTTCAAGAATCATGAAATCCCCCATAAATCACTTTTAGGCCAAATGCTTTGTGTTTCACATTTACATGCTCTTAAAAGCAAAAATGATATTATTTAACAAGTATAAGAATCTTTCAACCATGTTTTGAATTATAAGTACATGTAGAAATACCATCTAGGATATTCTAATCATATTGAAGCACACCAAGGTAAATCTAATATTAATGCAATTGACCAAGACAAATGTTAAGAAAGCATGTCCGAATTTAATGTTTGATTAAGCCATCTCCAAAAGAGGAAAGGAAAGGTATGCTTAACATTTTTTTAGGTACTCATAAGGATAATCATTAAGGAATTGATACGCTATGCAAGAAAAAGACAAGAATCAAGAATTGAAGAAAGGCCAAAGAAGACATCAAATATGACAAACTTCTAACACCTTGATAAAGATGAGGTAAAGCATGTGAGGTAACCAAATATCGTGACATGTTTTACACTATAATGTCTTATCACATGTTTTGTCCGATATATTACCTGAGTGTTTGAATGCATGCTAGACATCTAGATAATCCTAAATTTGTGCACTTATCGCCAATAAATGCATGTATTCCTAATTGTATAATGCATTATTGATTGAATATGTTTTCATGTATCTTTTGGCTCCGTGTTAAGTGTTCATTAAGTGTTTAGGATAGATATTTCACTTTAGAGTCTTAGCAAACCTCTAAACTAATTCAAACTGTGCGAAAATATGTTCATGTGATTTATTTAATCGATTATTCTATGTATTAATCGATTACCTGAGATTTTTCTATATGTTTTAATCGATTATTTGTGCCCTTAATCGATTACCTGGGCTAAAAATGTTTTAAAATTTTAATCGATTAAGATGGAACATAATGGATTAACTGTGTTAAAATTCAAATCCCGTTAATCGATTAAGTGTCGTTATAAAATATATTCAAACACAGTTCTAGGTCATGTTTCTTGGAACCCTAACCCGTACAATCTATCTTCTTGTCCCAAATTGATCCTGTAATTTATCCTCAAACTCATATTAGAGCTACCCAATCTCTGTTTCTTTCCTCCTGATCGAGGCCATACTCGATGCAAATAATATAACAATTAAAAACTACAATACTAGGAAGTAACTCCTAGGTCGTTTCCCAAGGATTATCTTTCAAGCAAAGATTCAAACACCTTATACTCACACACACAAGGAGTTTTTTTGTTGTTGGATGGTATGAATATAAATCAATTTCAGAAACAGTAGAAAATAAGCAATGTAATAAAATGGCTAAATCCCCTTGGTTCGTTTGTTCACAACTCAATCCTGGTTTCTAAAGATTAATTTCAGATTCCAAACACCATCTTCCTAATTGGCATAGTTTCACAACATAAACATTTAACTAAGAAAAATCAGAATAGTCATGGAACATTAACAAATTCACACAAACTAAACATTCATGCACTAGAGAGTAAATCAACTAAGCGAAGATAAACTCACAAACCAATTTCTAACAATGGGATTAAGCAAATCATGTTCTGAAATAGGATAGAGAAATAATAAGTAAGGAAACCAAAAATGCATTAATAACAAAACCTCAAGAGTTGTGATACATTACCAAAGGAATTTAGTCTATAAGTTTAGCCTTCCATGGAAATGGAACCAAAACCGGAATGAATTGAAGAAGAAGAATGAAACTCGAAAATGAAGAACAAACCCTAGCAGTGCATAAAAGAGGGAAAACAAAAAATGTTTCTTATGTTTCAATTGCTGGAATGGAGTGAATGAATGGGAATTTGGTTTCCTAAGTAAAAAACTGAGTTGGGCCTAAACAATGGGCTAAAAGCTAAATTACAATAAATAAAAAATCCTAAAATAAAAATACAATCTTCACTTCAACACATATCCCCCACTTTTATAATGCCCATAATGCCATTGGTGCCAAATATGATATGAAAATGATAATATATTTAATTAGGCTAAATAATCCCAAATTAACTCATTATAGGAATATTAGTTCAATAAAGTCTAAAACACTAACCCCCCCCACACTTAAACTCTTGCACTCTTGGGCAAAATCAAGAAATAAGGATATGGTAACCAATATGCACCAAAGTGAGTCATACAAGAAGATCACAAAAACTAGAAAATGAAACGCCTAAGAAAATCACATACTTCACAATGAAATCTTGGGAATGCGGTGAAATTGGCAAAATCAAACACACAAGAGTGAAAGAATCAAATCAAGATATCCATGAACATCATCCAATAAATTCAAGTATGCCAAGAAACCAATCAAACCAAGAGGCGAGTCACAACAATGATAGAACCTCACAAGATATGCTCTCTAAAGTGTTTACACTCATGTGTCTTAGGTTGCAAGTGTTTACACTCAAAGCACTCCATGAAAACAAACACAACCATAGGTTTGACAAGCCTCTAACATCAACATCATAAGCACATGACTTTTCAAGGTTGTAATGGGGCCAAGGACAAGGTAGGATAAATATGGGATATGTAGCTAAAACCAAATGGAATAGAGGAGCAATGGGGAATAAGTAAAAAGTAAGTAAAAATCAACCAAAAATAAGGCCAAATCTCTAATTCCAATATTTTTTGCCTTACTCAACCTTTTATTCACTTTTGTTTCTCTTTTTGTTGCTTTTCTTTTCTTTTTTCGTTTTTTAACACTTACGTGCACAATTGTATCAACCATCATTAAGACATAACCAAGAATCCACAAGATTTGAAGAACAATTCACTCTTTCTTACTTAATACCCATTCCCAAAAAATTCCAAAGCTCCAAAATTCCCTAAGGTTAGGACAATCATGATTTTTCACTTCTAACCTTGTAATCAGCTAAATAACAAGGAAAAAAGTAAAAAGGCTTAAAGGGGCTATCAAAGGATAAATTCATTCAAGGTAGGCTTATATGGCTAAGTGGTTATTCAAAAAAATGACTAATTCACTTCAATATGTGCCTATGAATATCAAGTATCAATAAGAAACAAGTCAAGTTATAGAGTGCAAGTAATCTAGAGTGCAACACACATGAAAGAATATTAGATGACATACAATAATCCATCCACAATTAAGGCTCAAATTCTCACAAGGGACAAGTCTATCACAATTGTTTCAACGTCTCAATTCTCAAAAGCAACTTGACACACAGAAATGCATGGATTAACACCACAAGATATCATGACTTAAGTGAAAGAAAGTATGAGATAAAATGCCCAAACCTAAGCAAAGCCTAAAAATTAAAGAAAAGCATGCATAAAAAAACCTACAACCTACAATATTCTCCACCCCCCACACTTAAACTACACATTGTCCTAATGTAGCACAATCAGAATATCCAGACATACATACCAATCAATTGAATTGGACAAGTGCAATAAAAAATAGAGAAGAGGAGAAAGGAAACTCCCTGATTCATGGAGTGAGGAAAGCAAGTTCAACCAATGAGTCGTCCTCCACAATTTCATCCACTAAGGATGGATTTGTGAGGAAAGACTTGAGGCGATGCCCATTAACCTTGAAGCTCTTATTTGTGAATTCACTTTTGATTTCTATAATACCATAAGGAAAAATATTAGTAACAACAAAAGGACCAATCCACCTAGAACGAAGCTCACCACTCATAAGTCCAAGCCTAGAGTTGTACAACAACACTTTTTGGCCAACCAAAAATTCCTTTCTAGAAATCGAGTTATCATGAAATCTTTTTCTCTTCTCTTTATAGAACTTAGAGTTCTCATAGGCTTCTAAGCGGATCTCGTCGAGTTCATTCATTTGGAGCTTTCTTTCATCACCAACTTGATCAAGATCCAAGTTACAAGTTTTCACAGCGCAATATGCACGATGTTCTATGTCTACAAGAAGATGACATGCTTTAACAAAGACAACCCGATAAGGGGACATCCCTATGGGTGCCTTGTAAGCAGTCCTCTGTGCCCAAAGAGCATCCTCAAGTCTGTTGCTCCAATCTTTTCTGTTTGGCTACACCATCTTCTCCAAAATCCTCTTTATCTCTTTGTTTGAAATCTCAGCTTGCCCATTACATTGGGGTGATAAGGTGTGGAAACTCAATGAACAACCCATATTTCTTGAGCATAGCTTGTATAGATCTATTGCAGAAGTGGGTGCCTTGGTCACTAACAATGGCTTCGGGAATGCCAAACATGCAAAAAAATGTGAGACCTAATAAAATCCATAACAACCCGAGTATCATTAGTCCTGGTGGCTTTAGCTTCCACCCATTTAGAAACATAATCAATAACAAGTAGAATATAGTAAAAGCCAAAAGAAACAGGAAATGGACCCATGAAATCAATACCTCAGACATCAAACACCTTACAAAACAACATAGGTCATCTCTTGTCTCGAAGAAAGAGTACCACCTACTCTCTAACACTACTCACAAGTTCTACAAATCCTCCACGCATCTTTGAAGATGGTTGTTGAAAGAGTTATTTGAGGTTTTCCCCTCTCAACAAATTGTCCCCGACAACGGCACTAATTTGTTGAAAGAGTTTTTCTTGCTTGCTTGTTTTATTGAAGCAAGTTTCTGATTATTTTATTTAATGACAGGTCGATTTTTTGCTCGCCATCTCGGATTTGTTGGAATAAATTCCAATGCCGTTATTTAATGACTATGTATTTTTCATTTTCACAAATATACAATTTATGAATTAAATTGCACCTTGTTTGAATGTTTCTTTCTTTGTCAACAAATAAAAATTATAAGTTAACTCTTTACTATTTTACATTTGCATCTCTTTCAAGATTCAATTGTAGTATAATATAGGGTTATGTCGAACCACAAGGAATTGCCTACTAGAAATGTACTCATACTTTGTATCTTTTATCAAAAGTAAGAAAGTAACAATTAAAGTTGTTTTTTTGTGATTTTATGAATTAAGAAACATGAAAAAGTAAAGAACTAACTATTTACAAATTCAAGAAGGGAAAATTCATTTGAAAGATTAAATTATTTCTTGACTCAAATGATTTTAAAAATATTACAAGTTATGTGTTATACTTTCGGTTAATTCCACACACTATTTCTAAATCCTTCATATAGTGTCCTAGAATGATAAGATGATTTTCAAACCTTATGAAATGCACTAAATGATAGTTAAGTATCACTCGTCGGAGTAGGTTGTCTCACCCTACTTCAGGCTCCATTAAAATCATTTAGCCTTGAACATAAGTTGCTTAAAATAGATGCTTGATGTGGCAAGTGAATTAAGGTGTAGGTTATACTTTTTAGTTCACTTGTCAACACTTTAAGAAGAAGCATTTTTGAATCTTTAAATCAAGTTTTAGGTTATGAATCTAAAACTGCATTAAGAACTTCATAAAGAATCAAAACTTAATCAAAAGTAATAACTTGAATGTATTGGATTCAAAAGATGATACAAATGAAGAAAAGAAATAATCTTACACCATAATCCAAGTCAATATGTAGGAGCATGAACCATCTATCCAAGGATGAGATGCTTTTGATTCCAAAATCATGTTTTTGCACCTCATTTGCCAACTCCATTCCCTTTGAACTTCTATGAACTAAAAGCCTAAGAATAGCCTAAAAACACTCTCAAATGAGAGAGAACCGAAAATGAAAGAAAGGAGAAGAGATTACAAAGAATATACACCTATGTGTAATGTGTTTTAAGTGAAGAAATGAAGGTGCCTTTTATAGGCATTCTGGACCGCCAAGCTTCACTTCATGGCCGCCTAGCTCACTGGTCCAAGCTAGTGAGTCAGCAGCTTGTCCTATCTTGGGCAGCTAGCTTGGACAACCTATTGTGGGCTAGGTTACATGCATGGTGACACCTCCTACTTGCTTGTTCAAAACATATGTCATACATGAGGTCATGTGCTTGGTCTTCAAGTAAAGAATAGGCAAGTTGCTTGATGAGTTGACCAAGCTTTCTTCATGGCATGGTTTCTGACCTGTCTGACCACCCAGCTTGAGCTTGATGCACACCTAGCTGTTTGGTTCCTTCATGGTAAAGGAACCAACCTTTCTTCATGGGTGGGTTTGGTCTTGGCCGCTTAGCTTAGGTAGATCCACGCTTGGCTAGTCGGTTTCTTCATGGTGAAGAAACCAACCTTTCTTCAAGGTGAAGAAACCAACCTTTCTTCATGCCAAAGCAACCTTTGTTCCATGATTTTTGAGTTGATTTTAGTTAGTTACTTGGTACTTCTAGGCATGATTTCTTCACGCCTAAGTCATTTTTTTGGTGACAAGCTTAAGCACACAACATGCCGTACTTAGCTTGTTTGTTTTGAGCTTTTTCCTTTGAACTTTTGGCTTTTGATTTTGGCATGCATTCTTGGCTTTCTTCTAATTTAATCAGCATCCTTCAAAATTCAAGGGAAACTTGGACAAGAGGTGATAAAAAATTATATTGTCCAATAATGCAAAATTTACCTAAAAGGTGTTGAATTAAGTTGGTTTTCACATTTTTTCATAGGATAAGTGCCATAAAAAGTATATGAACATTAGGTATTTTTGGCACTTATCAACTCCCCCCAACTTAAGACTTTGTTTGTCCCCAAACAAAGGTAAAAAAACAACTACTTGACTTTGGAAGAATTAAACTTTGACAAGATGCAAAACTATGCACCATTCTTTAAGGTTCCATAAGATGTGTTTATGATTATGTAATTTTGACTCATAATGCTTCAAACTAAGAATAAACACATCTTTTCAAAAATTCATTTAGCATTTCACTTATAGAAAATTTTATCAATCAAAGAGATGCATTTTCACACACGGTTCAAAAATGGAACCAAATGGGTAAGTGTTTCACTCAAACCGCAACTTGTTTGATTTGCAAGAATTTAATTTTGTTTTTCTTCTCAACATTTACTTTGATTGCAAAAAAATTTCAAAGATCACTAAGGTCTTCCTTAGGTTGAAATGAGACATGGCTATCAAAGAAATTTGGTTTTTTAAGATATTCAAAAAATACTTCCAAAGTTAAAAAAGAGGAAAAATTGATTTGTTTTTTAAAATGCATACTCTTTTTCAACTTTTTCACCTTTCTTCTTTTTCTTCCTTTCCTCATTCTTTTTCTTGACCTTTTTATGTAACTTTTCTTGTTTTTTCTCAATCTCTTTTTACTCCTTTTTTTTTGGAGCATTTCTTTACTTTTTTGATTTGTAAAGAGATTGAGAATTTTTTTTCTTTTCAATACATTGTTACAAGGCCAACCATTTCCCCCAACTTAATTTTTTCCACCACCCTTTCTTTTTTTGTAAAATCCTCTCTTTTTACTTAGGAAAGTATAGGAGATTTCATTTTATTTTTTTCCATATTAGGCTCAAGGGTTGTGTTTGAAAAAATAATTTTTCTTTTTAAGGCACAAAGGGGTTAACAAAGGATGTTCCTATATTTGATTGGTCATTTTTTGTCAAGTGGCTCATTCTATTTGAAATAACTTGCCTTGATCATTTCCTATCAAATTGTGTGCAACCAAGTAAAGAAAGATTCAAACAAAATCAATTGTGCAAAACCAAAAAGTTTCTCACTAAGCTCACATAATTTTTGTGTTTGGCTTACACTCCCTCACGTGGTTGGTTTATGTACAACTCTTTGATTTTCAAACAAATTCACAAGTTCATGATAAATGAGTTTCCAAAAAATTTGCATTTTATCAAAGTTATGACATTATGAATTGATTACAAAACATTTCAGATTTTCAACTCATGTTGCTAATTTACAAAGTCATTGATCTTGTAAAAAAATTGTTTAAGCCAAGTTGTGTTATCTACTAAGTTTAGTTTCAACAATTTCACTTTTTAAACAAATTATCATATTGAAACTAAAGTAAACACGCAACTTAAAAAAGTATACACACTAGAAAAAAATTTACAGCAAGTAAACACACTATTTTTTTTTAAAAATACACCAAAATGAATTTATTTCAAAATGTTATACACACTCCCCTAACTTCAGTTCTTAACTTGTCCTCAAGTCATTAAGAAATCAATTTAAGGAAGTTTGTGTAACATTTTGGAAGAAATGAAATTAAAAACTAATGAACATTTTTAGGAGAACTCGGAATTTCATTCTCCTTGATTTTACTATCCTCTCCAAGATAGTGGTGCCTATAGAGCCAACTCCTTTCCGTCTGTTTGTTTTTTGGACTTGTTTTCCTGTAAATCATTAGAACTTGCAATTTCTTTTTCCATGAGGTTTAGTCTAAAAATTTACATGATTTTCTCAATATCTAAAACATTATGTTCATGAATAAAATTTGATTGACATAAATTCCAATCAAACAACATGTTTTTTTTCATGAAAATGATGTTTAGAAAAATTGTTTCAAGTCCAATTGATAATTGGAAATCCAAAAAGAATTTTATGGAATTCCGACAGTAAAATATCAATTCAAACAGCCGCAAATAAATCCATTCAGATCATGAATTTATTTTATTAAATGGTAAACTAAATAACAACTTAATAAACCAAATAACACTTTTTTAGGAGTTTCTCAAATTTGGAAAAATTAATTTTTGGCACAAATTGAACAAACATGCTTTTAGTTTTAGAAATTGATTTCACAACTTTAAAATCATCAACTAAAGCATGTGTATGGAGATATAGGTTCAAGTATCACAAAATAAAATGTATGCATAAAAAGTGCATGGTGAATACTTAACCTATAAGGATTAAAGTAGCTTCTCTTTTTGGAAATTTGAAGATTTGATTTCTTCTTTCTTGGAAAAATCCAGCCACTTTATCCTTTTTAATTTCAATCCCTTTTATGTTGTTCCTTTGGAAAAGTTGATGAGGGGTACCTCCTAATTACCTAAAAAAATTTATAACAACAACAAAAGGTTTCTTAACTAGTGGGTTTTAACTCCATTAGTTCCAACTTTTCTTTCTTTTTGTGTTTTTAATTTTTCAATGTACAAAATAGAAAAATAAATTAAAAGAAAGATGTACAAAATGAAAAAATAAATTTATACAAAGAGAAAAGAAAATATTATTTACAATTACTAACGATAAAAAATATAAGTATGAATTTCTATTATCTAGCAATTCCCCGACAGCGGCACCAATTTGTTGAAAGATTTATTTTAGGTTTTCCCCTCTCAACAAATTGTCCCCGACAGCGGTGCTAATTTGTTGAAAGAGTTTTTCTTGCTTGCTTGTTTTATTGTAGCAAATTTCTGATTATTTTATTTAATGATAGGTCGATTCTTTGCTCGTCATCTCGACTTTGTTGGAATAAATTCCAACGTCGGTATAATGGTTTCAAGAATGTTCATTTAATAAAAAATTTAGCTTTATTGAATTATTAACAATTTCATACCATCTCGGCTTTGTTGGAATAAATTCCAATGCCAGTATAATGGTATGAATTTAGCAAATTAACACCAGTGGTAATGAGTGATATTTATTTTCGTTTTCCTTTTTTAACTGAACTACTTCCTTATGGAAGGTTGGTAAAGTATAAATAAATAAAATAATAAATGAATGTTAGTTGTAGAATTTAAGTGACAGAAAATAAATGTTAGTTGTGGAAAATAAATGATAGAAAATAAAAGTTAGTAGTTAGATCACTCATTATGACTGTGTATTTTTCATTTTCACAAAGATACAATTTATGAATTAAATTGCACTTTGATTCAAGGTTTCTTTCTTTGTCAACAAATAAAATTTATAAGTTAACTCTTTACTATTTTACATTTGCATCTCTTTCAAGATTCAATTGTAGTATAGTATAGGGTTATGTCGAACCACAAGGAATTGCCTAATAGAAATGTACTCATACTTTGTATCTTTTATCAAAAGTAAGAAAGTAACAATTAAAGTTGTTTTTTTGTGATTTTATGAATTAAGAAACATGAAAAATGAAAGAACTAACTATTTACAAATAGGGGTCATCTCAAACATAATATTTAGCATCATTCTTAAGTTTGTCATTTTGAGCTCTAGAGATGCAAGTGGAGGAAAAACATATGCAACCAAATAATTCACAATGTTAGCAAACCAATGGGTGGGGAAAGAAACGAAATATTCAAAAGCTGTTCATCATGAAAATTATCTCTTATAGGCATCATATCAACAACTCCCTCAATCCTGCTCATATGGTCAGCCACCAAATTTTGTGCTCCACTTCTATCAGGAATCTCCAATTCAAACTCTTGGAGCAAGAGCATCCATCTAATCAACCTTGGTTTGGAATCAGCTTTCTTCAATAGGAACTGCAAAGCTGCATGGTCAATGAAAACAACAATTCTAGAACCAAGCAAATAAGATCTAAATTTATCTAGAGAAAATACAATAGCTAAAAGCTCCTTTTTAGTTGTGGTGTAATTTGCTTGTGCAACATACAAAGTCCCGAAAGCATAATAAATTACCCTAAGTAGTTTGTCCACTTTTTGAGCAAGGACAACCCCCAATGCATAATTAGAAGCATCACACATCAACTCAAAAGGATTGTCCAATCAGGTGCCTGGATAATAGGAATGGTGGTCAAGGCTCTCTTGAGGCAATCAAATGGCTCCCTACATCTCTCATCAAAATCAAACACCACCTCTTTTTGCAACAGGTTGGATATTGGAAGAGCCTTCTTGCTGAAATCTTTAATGAGCCTACGATATAAACTTGCATGACCAAGAAAAGTACGAACCTCTTGCACGTAAGAGGGGTAAGGCAATTGTGAAATAACATCTATCTTGGTAGGGTCTACCCCGATTCCCCTATTTGAGATCACATGCCCCAAAACTACGCATTGTTCTACCATGAAATGACATTTTTTGTAATTTAGAACAAGGTTAGTTTCAATGCGTTTATCCAAGACTCTATCCAGACTATCCAAACATGCATCAAATGAAAATCCATAAACAATGAATTATCCATAAACACCTCTATGAAACTCTCTAAATAATTACTAAAAATGCTCACCATGCACCGCTGGAATGTAGCACGGGCGTTGCATAGGCCAAAAGGCAACCTCGTGTAGGCAAAAGTTCCAAAAGGGCAGGTGAATATAGTCTTCTACTGATCCTCATAAGCAATATGAATCTGGAAGTATCCAGAAAAACCATCAAGAAAACAACATCTGATCAATAAATGGCAAAGGAAAGTGATATTTTCTTGTTGCTTAGTTGAGCCTCCTATAATCATTACAGACTCTCCAATTGTTCTTCACTCTTGTAGGAATCTGCTCATGATATGAACCCACCAAGGCCCATCAATGAAGAAAAGCTAAGTGGGCTAGGAGGGCCCATGACCCGGTCCAGAACCAAGAAGACACTTCAAATTCTCAATCAACTAGTAGGAGAAGTGATAGAATCAACAAAGGCCAGCAAAGAGACCAAGCCCATTCATTGCATAATCCTTGAGGAAGAAGCCCAAGTTGGCTATGTCCTAGGAGGGGCTGAATGAGGCATGTGGAAGTACCATTTAATAAAGTGGGATAATCATGCCCACATATAGCTTAGGATT
>NW_017726282.1:0-24333 GCF_001865875.1 Lupinus angustifolius | reverse complement strand
TCTAGCTTGTGGCGCCTCCACCCTTCAATCTTCTCCAAGTTCTCTTATCTTCCTCACACCTTAAGACCACGTCCAAATAACCATACACAACCCTTCCCATTTAACCAATATTCAACCAGCGAACAAAACACCCAAAAATCATATCATACATACCCAAAAAAATCCCACGGCCAAACACACTCCATAAACAACCAAAGACAATCACAACATCACTCATAGTCCACGGCCAAAATAATCCCCCAAATCAAAACCAACCAAAAATTAACAACTTTTAAAGTGCAAATCACAATTACATTTCAAAGGGACTTACATTCAAGAACGATCAACAAACAATGCAGAATCCTCCCAAAAGGGATTCCATCAAGTGGTATTCAGAGCTAGTCTTGTGTAAGTCGAATTTTATGTTTCTTGTCTAAATCAAAACGAAAATACAAAAAAACAATCTTACCTTTTTCCCTTACATCCACAAAACCGAAAATTAAAAAAAAAATTGCCTTTACCCTTGCCTCAACAAAACCGAAAATCCAACAACAACAAAAAAACAAAAAAAAAGAGTCTACCTTTGTCATTACGTTTTGTTTGTTAAGTCTGTGGGTTCGTTATATTGGAAACAACTCTTGGTTAACTTGATTTTATCAAGAACCCAAGGAGAAATAGAGAGAAAAGTGAGGGAGCGAAACACATTAACACTTTGAGAGAAAAGTGAGGGAGCGAAACACATTAAACACTTTGAGAGAAAAGAGTCGAGAGAACGTGATAAAATGTCTAGTCCTACAAGAGATGCAGCCGAGTCCCCCAGGACCACGACCTATTTGCAAGCACTTCATGAAATTAGTGCACAATTCCGAGACCTCCAACAACAAATGGAGGAGATGCGGGTTCAACAAAATCGAAGGCAACATAGTAGTGGTTCGAGTGGTTCTGAACTAGAAAGGAGAAGGAGGCGGAGGGAGAGGAGGAATGATGATGGTGGCCATAGGGAGAGGAGGATGGATGACCGAATGGATGGGGTCAAGATTAAAGTCCCTACCTTTATGGGGATGAATAATCATGAAGCCTATCTAGAGTGGAAGTTGAAAATGGAGCAAATTTTTTACTGCCATAATTATTCTTAGGAGAAAAAGGTCAAGGTGGCAGCCCTCGAGTTCAAGGAGTATGCTATGGTCTGGTGGGATCAACTCCAGAAAGAGAGGAGGCGATGCGGTGCTGAACTAGTAGACACGTGGGATGAGATGAAGGTAATAATGCGAAAGAGGTTTGTTCCGGCATCCTTTCAACGGGATATCCATAACAAACTTCAGCGGCTGACCCAAGGTACCAAGTCTGTAGACGAGTACTTTAAAGAGATGGAGTTGGCTCTTTTGAGATCTAACCTCCATGAGGATCGTGAGGCCACTATGGCACGGTTCCTTCATGGACTCAATCAGGACATCCAGGATGTGGTGGAGCTGCAACCCTATGTAGAATTGGAGGACCTAGTACAAAAGGCCATGAAGGTAGAGCAACAATTAAAGAGGAGGAAATCTAAATACTCCTCTACAACAAAGTTTCAAACTTCAGGCTGGAAGGACCAATCCAAAAAGGAGGATACCACAACCAAGGAGGTCGTGAGTACCTCACAAGGAAAGAAGGTTGGGGAGGCCACAAATAGAAGTAGGGAGGTCAAGTGCTTCAAATGTCTTGGGCATGGACACATTGCTTCTCAGTGTCCAACCAAGAGGACCATGCTGGTGAAAAATGGAGTAGTGGAATCTCAATCTGAGACTTCAAGTGAGGAAGATAGTGATGGAGATGTTATGATACCTGAAGGTGACCTACTCATGGTGCAGAGGCTCTTAGGGAGTCAAGTGAAGGAGAAAGAGGAGGGTCAGAGGGAGAACGTCTTCCATACGAGATGCTTGGTGGCTGGAAACATTTGTTCCCTCATTATTGATGGTGGTAGTTGTACCAACGTGGTGAGCACAAGGTTAGTGACCAAACTAAACCTTGTGACAAGGACCCACCCAAATCCTTATCGACTACAATGGCTCAGTGAGGTTGGAGAGATGGTAGTAAACCAGCAAGCGGAGGTTCCATTCTCAATAGGGAAGTATGAAGATACAGTGATGTGTGACGTAGTCACAATGGAGGCTAGCCATATGCTGCTTGGTAGGCCTTGGCAATATGACCGGAAAGCCATACATGATGGATTTTCCAATAAATATACTCTTGTACATCGAGATCGAAAAAATATACTTTCACCCTTGTCCCCAAAACAAGTGGGTGAAGCTTGAAAAAATTGAAAAAAAAATGGATCAAGAAAAGAAAGAGCAAAAAGAAAAAGAAAGGGTTGATCCAAAGAAAAAAGAAAATGAAAAGGAAGAAGAAAAGAAAAATGAAAAAAAAGAGAAAGATGAAAAGAAAAGAAAAAAGAAAGTTTTCTAGTCTCAAAAGGGGAGATAAAGGGTGTTTTGTTGTCTAAGCCACCCATGTACCTACTCCATTGTAGGAAATTTCGTTTAAACACTAACACTACTAATGATATTGGGCTGCCTATTTTTGTTAAATATTTTCTGCAGGTATCCGATGATATATTTCCCAAGGAGATACCAAATGGGGGGAAGAAACTACATGAGCAAGTCCACTCGAGAATTAAAAAGAAGACAAAAAGCCATGCCAAACAAGAAAACAATAGGCGAGGAGCAATAATGTTTGATCCAGGAGATTGGGTCAAGGTCCATATGAGAAAGGAGAGCTCTCATGCTCAAAGGAGGTCTACACCACGGCCTAAGGGGGAGGGCCCATTTCGTGTCCTAGGAAGAATCAACAATAATTCCTACAAATTGGACTTACTAGGTGAGTATGGTAATATTAGTGCCACATTTAAGGATGCTGACCTTTCTCTTTTTGATGCAGGTGATAAAGACTTTGATTCGAGGTCGAATTCACTCCAAGAAGGAGGGGATGATATGAACCCACCAAGGCCCATCAATGAAGAAGAGCTAAGTGGGCTAGGAGGGCCCATGACCCGGTCCAGAACAAAGAAGACACTTCAAATTCTCAATCAACTAGTAGGAGAAGTGATAGAATCAACAAAGGCCAGCAAAGAGACCAAGCCCATTCATTGCATAATCCTTGTGGAAGAAGCCCAAGTTGGCCACGACCAAGGAAGGGCTGAATGAGGCATGTGGAAGTTCCATTTAATAAATTGGGATATGATGCCCACACATAGCTTAGGATTTATTTTATTTCCTTATGTTAAGAACAAATTAAGACTTTCCTTTTGGGTTGTATTTTGGCTTAATGTGGCCAACGTTATCTTTATATTTTGGACACCAAATAATTATGTAATCAGGTACAAACTTTCCTTCTTGGAGAAGGGCGTGAAGACCAAGGAAGGAAGCATATTAATGCCTTCCTTATTTAGCTTGGACGTGTGAATTCAATGGAGGACAATTTCAAAACCTTACCATATTGAGTTCAATTCGTTTGGAGAGGCATCAAGGGAATAAAAGGTCATAAAATCTTTCCTTATTGAGGCTTGGACGTGTGAACTCAAGCCCATGAAGATTTGTTCCCTAAATCAATTAGGCATGTGGAATTCAAACAAGGGATCAATACAAATTCATTCCTTAATGGGAATTGGCGTGACAAATCAAGAAGGAGGAGAATTCAGAATGCAAAATCTTGCCTTATGGATCAATTTCAGATTGGAAGAATAAACACCTTCCTTAATTGAATAAGGCATGTGTTGGGCGTGCAAATCAAGGGGATACTCAAGCATAACTCCTTTCCTTAATGAGAGCAACACGTTTGGAAATCATTCAAGGCAATGGATTCTTTCCTTAATGGTACCAAAGGAATGTATTCAGCCTACAAACTTGAATAGGGACGTGATAGCCAAGGAGGATTCACTCAACATTCAAAATCTTGCCTTAAACACAAAAAGCACATGGGAATACGAATTAGGAAAGTCTATCAATATGTTTTACTCTTTGATTCACGTGGGAATAGGGACATGGCTGAGTTCCTTTCCCTATATATGTAACCGAATTGCCTTATGAATAAAAACAATTCAGATTTTAGTTGGATAATTTCCATTGCTAGTTGAGATTTCTCCTAGTGTTCTTGGTTCAACCAAGCTTGTTTTCTTATCAAGATACTCATCTTGTGGCGAAAATTCCTTAAGGCTTATCAAGAATCACTTCTTGTGGCGCCTCCATCCCTCTTGTCTTCTCCATCTTCTTGTTCCCAAACTCACGGCCAAACACTCACCAAAACCACCCAAAATCCCCTCATTTCCCACGGCCAAACACCCATAAAACACTCTCACATAACCCTAATCCTCACGGCCAAAATTCCCCAAACATATCCCAAACACATTCCACAACATCACAAGTACACCAATCATCAACCAAACAACCACCCTTCAATCTTCTCCAAGTTCTCTTATCTTCCTCACACCTTAAGACCACGTCCAAATAACCATACACAACCCTTCCCATTTAACCAATATTCAACCAGCCAACAAAACACCCAAAAATCATATCATACATACACAAAAAAATCCCACGGCCAAACACACTCCATAAACAACCAAAGACAATCCCAACATCACTCATAGTCCACGGCCAAAATAATCCCCCAAATCAAAACCAACCAAAAATTAACAACTTTCAAAGTGAAAATCACAATTACATTTCAAAGGGACTTACATTCAAGAACGATCAACAAACAATGCAAAATCCTCCCAAAAGGGATTCCATCAGCTCATCTCTCGCATTTCTCACCATTGTAATTCTTGTCTTCTTTGGAATCACCTGAATTGGGCTCACCCAATGACTATCAGAAATGGTATATAGAATCCTAGCTTGAAGAAGAATTGTGACCTCCTTCTTCACAACATCAAGGATCACTACATTGAGCCTCCTTTGTGGTTGTTTCACTGGTTTAGCTCCATCTTCCAAGAGTATCCTATGCATGCACATGGATGGGCTAATACCAGGAATGTCAGCTAAGGTCCAACCAATTGCCTTCTTGTGCTTCTTCAGTACTTGCAACAACTTATCCTCTTGATCAGCATCAAGGGAGGTTGAAACAATAATAGGAAGCTTTTCATCATCCTCTATGTAAGCATACTTGAGGTTTTCAGACAAAAATTTAAGCTCCAATACAGGTGTCTGCAAAACATATGGAACTAAAGTAGCAGACACAGATTTTGCAGCCTACACCTGAACAAATAGATCAGATTGTTGTATGATGTCTGCAACAATTGGGTTAGTGTAATCCAACTCTACAACATTTAGATCAACATAAATATGACGAAACTCATTAATACAAGAAGTATACATTTTAGAATCAGTGCATGTATGACAAGTATATGAGTCTATCAATGACATAGAATCAAAATTATTAAAAAAATCAGAGATATGCTCATTAGTTAACTCATCAAGCAAATCAATATGAAACACAGAATGTTCCTCAGATGGATGCTTCATAGCATCAAAAATATTAAACTGGACCACAATATCACCAAACTCTATAGATAATGTTTCAACATGGACATCTATCTTGGTTCGGGTTGTTCTAAAAATGGTCTCTCCAAAATGATAGGAACTATGTTACGGGAGGATCTCTCTTTCATATCGAGAATATAAAAATCAGCCGAAAAAATAAGTTCACCAACCCGAACCAAGATATCCTCCATCAAACCAGCATGATAGGCAGTACTCCTATTTTCTAATTGAATCACTACCCCGGTGGGTTGCATAGGTCCAAGTGAAAGAGACATGAAAATAGACATAGGCATACATTAATTGAAGCTCCTAGATCTATCATGGCATTCTCAAATTTGCTATTACCTATTATGCAAGGTACAACAAATGTACCTGGGTCCTTACACTTTTTAGGAATGTGAGGAACAAGTTTACCTATTAGTGAAGAAATATTTCTGCCCAAGCTGATCCTCTCATTACCTTTGAGCCTCATCTTGTGAGTGTACAACTCCTTTATAAATTTTGCATATCTTGGAATTTGCTTGATTGCATCACGTAAAGGTATGTTCACCTCTATCTTTCTAAATGTGTCCAAGATATCCTTCTCTACCTATTCCATCTTCTTACTTGGAATGGCTCTTAGAGGAAATGGAAGAGGAATAGAAGATAGTTGTGCAGCACTTATGGAAGGTTCACTAGCATGAATTTCTTCGCTGGTGCTCTCGGTCTCTTGTAAAACTTGTTGCTTCATTTTTTATGCAACTAGGAAGACAACTTGTTAGAATTCTGAGAGTGCAATGTGTTCAATGGAGTAGCCATATATCCCATTTGGGTAGTCAATTCTGAATGGAGGACTCTTGTCTTTGAATGGAAGCTCTAGTATCTTGCTGGAATTGCATATTCTGCAATGTCATCTGCCTCACTAATTCTTCTAATGAAGGTTCACTAGGTGCAAGTGCAGGATTACTATTCACTTGTTGTTGCCTCTATAGTTGGATTGGAGGGGGCACGTATGGTCTATTTTGTGCAGAATTATTCTTCTGAAATGGTGGCCCTGGATGAGGTTGTGAATGATCAGACCATCTAAGATTCAGATGATTCCTCCAACCAGGGTTGTATTTGCTTGATGAAGGATCATAATTCCATTTTTGTTGTTAAGGTCTGGTGTTGTAAATATTTGCAACATAGGTCTGGTGTTGTAAATATTTGCAACATAGGCCTAAAGATGATCACGAATTTTGGGCTCCAAAAGAGAAAGGCAAACATCAACATAATGGTCAGTTGTGGTGCAAATGCCACACACTCGTGCTGTAATTGGAGGTTTCTTTTGAGTCATGACAAGTTGAGTGACCAGGGTGGCAAGGTAGTCATTTTCTCTTAAGTTTATCTTCCCTCACTGAATCTGTCTCAACATCATGGACATCTCTAACCATTAGAACATCACTACTCCTTGCATTGAACTGTTGAGAGTTGGAAGACATCTTCTTCATCAAACCTCTAGCCTCTAAAGGGTCATATCTCCAAGTGCACCACCACTAGCAGCATCAATGATATTCCTCTCCATGTTGTTCAGACCCTCATAGAAATATTGTAGGAGGAGTTGTTCATAGATCTGATGTTGTGGGCAACTTGCACATAGCCTCTTGAATCTCTCCCAATATTCATATAAACCTTCTGCATGTAGTTGTCTGATTCCAGAAATATATTTTCTGATTGCAGTGGTCTTAGAGGCATGAAAGAATTTTTCAAGAAAGATCCTCTTTAAGTCATCCTAGCTAGTAACGGAACCAGGGGCCAAGTAATACAACCAATCTTTTGAAGGACTCTCAAGTGAATGTGGGAATGCCTTCAAACATATGTGATCATGTTGGACATCATAAGGTTTCATGGTGGAACATACGATGTGGAACTCCTTAAGATGCTTATGAGGACTTTCACATGTAAGTTCATGAAACTTAGGCAACAAATGGATTAGTCTAGTTTTGAGCACATATGGCGCATCCTCATTAGGATACTAGATACACAAGCTTTCGTATGTGAAATCAGGTGCAGCCAGCTCCCTTAATGTCCTCTCACATGGGATTGGAGGTGGTTCAGCCATATTTTCATAGTAAGTAATAGAATGCACAGAAACAACAAAATCAGTATCAATATCAGTTTGATTAACAATATTATGAAAAGACTCCCTATCTAAATTTAAATTCCTAACTTTTCTAACCAACCTATGAAATGTTCTATCATTTTCAGGATTTATTGGATGCAAAGAGTCAGGATTTCCTCTAGTTATGCACTAAATGCAACAGTAATAACCATGTAGGGCAGTAATTGAAATATATGTTAAATTTGAGTGATCAACCAAAACTTTGCATCAATAAAATCATAATACCATAGGAAACATCCACGTAGTGTTTAGTGAATGAATCCTTGGATTTTCTACCCCAAAAGCATATATAATATATCCAATTCTGATTAATGGTTCCAAAGTTATGCGAAAAATAGAAAATCAACAACAAAACTAGCCACTACTTGTTTTTATCTTACAACCAACAGCAAGGTGACTGACTATGATGCATCCAACATTCAATATGTGATAAAATAAGTGTGGAAACAAATTTTCATGCAAAAATTCCAACCACGACTATACTAACCAACATACACTTGAATCAACCAACACGCAAATGTCTAAACAAAACAGCAAACAACAAACAGTGAATAGAACATGCAGTTTTAGAATCCCAAACAAAATGGTTATTCTCAGATACACGCTAAACTATACTAAGATCCTTTGAGAAGAACCGATAATCCCTGGCAGCGATGCCAAATTTGATCGAGGTCGTACCCGTTGTAAATAATATAACAATTAAAAACTGCAATACTAGGAAGTGACTCCTAGGTCGTTTCCCAATGATTATATTTCAAGCAAATATTTAAACACCTTATACTCACACACACAAGGGGTTTTTTTTTTGTTGTTGGATGGTATGAACATAAATCAATTTCATGCACTAGAGAGTAAATCAACTAAGTGAAGATAAACTCACAAACCAGTTTCTAACAATGGGAATAAGCAAACCATATTCTGAAATAAGATAGAAAAATAAATAGTAAGGAAATCGAAAATGCATTAATAACAAAACCTCAAGAGTTGTGATACATTACCAAAGGAATTTAGTCTACAAGTTTAGACTTCCATGGAAATGGAAGCAAAACCGAAATGAAATGAAGAAGAATGAAACTCGAAAATGAAGAACAAACCCCTAGTAGAGCATAAAAGAGGGAAAACAAAAAATTTGTCTTATGTTTCAAGTGCTAGAATGGAGTGAATGAATGGGAATTCAGTTTCCTAAGTAAAAAACCGAATTGCGCCCAAAACTAAATTATAATAAAAAACTCCTCAAATAAAAATACAATCTTCACTTCAACACATCCTCCACTTCTATAATGCCCAAAATGCCATTAGTGGCAAATATGATCTGAAAATGATAATAGATTTAATTAGGCTAAATAATCTCAAATTAACTCATTATAGGAATATTAGTCCAATAAAGTCAAAAACACTAAACCATGTCAAACAAAGTCAATTAGGTACCAAGAATCGTCAATCATGCTAGATTAAGGTTATGAATAATGTGTAATATATTTCTCATCGCCTCCTCTAATCCTCTAACCCATCAATTCGGTTGAAATTGAATAATGTAAGCTTACCCCCTTTCTAAACCTAACTCTAAATATCATTCTTAATCGATTATCCATACCGCTAGATCAAATCGTTATCTACGTCATCCTGGACATACGATAAATTTTGATGCTGGTGGGTCTTCTTCTAACGTTGGGCAGAATCCATCCCTGGGTTTTGACCCATATCATGCTCCTGCTCTTCGAACAAAAAGGTTGGCTAGGTTTATTAGCCGGAAACCAACATACATTCGATAGACATGGAATGGATGGTGGAGCAGGAATTTCAATTCCTGCACGAATTGGAGGCACAAGTAGAGATGGCAAAACGGACATAGCCCACGGGCGCGCCCGCATAGCCCGCATTTTTTTGTGGGCAGGGCATAATATTTTTGTCCATTAGCCCGTTTAGCCCGGCCCGTTTTGCCCGCCAAGTTTCCGGGCATTTCCGTTGGGCATGCGGGCGGCCCATAAATATAATCTAAAGAAAAAAGTAAGAAAATTTTAGATTAGTTATGATGTAATGTGATTTTTAATCCCTAAAAAATTGTAATCTAATGTAATTTATAAACTTCATAAAAAATATCAAAAAAATTGTTATGTTTTTATCTTCAACTACTTTATTTAATTTCATTTCATTTATTATATGAATTTTTTATTTTTTTTTATTATTCAACAATGCCCACGGGCCGCCCGCAAGCCCGTTAGCCCATTTTAAAACGGGCAGGGCATTGAATTTTGTCCGTTAACCAATACGGACATGCTCGCGCCCGCTTACATTTTTGCGGGCATTTGCGGGCGCGGGCTAAACGGGTCGGGGGGCCCATTTTTCCATCTCTAGGCACAAGGGGTCGTTCAATTTCTAGAGTTAAATGGCCGCATTTACCTCTGTCTTATTCGGGAATTCTATGCTAACTTTCAGTACAAGGATGGTGGATATAGAAGTATGGTGCAAGGTAAGCTGATATTGCTAAATGATGTGTTGTTTATGGCTATTGGAGGGTTGGCATGTGGTGGTGGTTCCCCCGGAGATTGTAGTGATGAAAAATCGAGTGTGCTCTATAGAGATCTACAAGTCATGCTTGAGGGGGACTCACTACTTTGTCCAATGTGAGCTTACATAGGCAGGCTCATTAACCGTGAAGAATAGGTTATTACACTACTTAATAACTTACATTCTGGTTCAGCGTAACACAAATTTGAAGTTCATGTTTGTTGTTAAGGAAGGAATTATGATAAGCTGGCCCGACGAGATTTTGAAAGTGATGTATGGCATTGCATCCTCTTCTTCAAGACTGTTGGCATATGAGATCTTTATCTCCTGTGTCATTAATCATCTAGGGATCGACACATCTGGCGTGGAGATAATCATTGTAAATCCCAGAGAATACATGGTCCATGAGAATCTCATTCACAAGATGAGCATTTATAAATACAGAGGTGAATGGATGTACAAAGAGGACTATAGGACCACTGTGAATTTGGAAATGTCTGATGAAGAAGAAGCTGGTGAGCGAGGTGAGCAGAACCAGGAGCAACAAAATGACGAGGCTTCTAGTATGCCTCAAGGACCTTCATTTGGTTTAGATCATCTGGATGCCATGGAACAACGCCTAAATGAGCGAATGGACTCGAGAATGCAATCCATGAAAGATAGGCTCATGGCTGAGTTTCAGAGACAAGATGAAGAAAATCAGAATCGTTTTGAGCAGCTTCATTTCTTATTCATAACCTTTGGTGGCTTTCTGCAACCACCTCCTAGCTAGCTTAGGATATCTAGTGTGTCCTAGTTAGGTGTTGTTTTAGGAGTTTCTAGTCTATGTTGTTTTTAGTCGTTGCGTTGTATTTCAAAACTTGTTAGTTTGTTTTTTGTGCTTTGACTTGAATTGTAATCGCATGACATGCTATAACTATATATTTTTTTTGTGCTTTCAAATTGAATTATGTACTTGTTATTCCACTTTTGTAATCATTTGATCAGTGAATGAATGAATGCTTAGTAATTTTCATATCTATTGCATTGATCTGATTGTGCGTAATTTTCAACCAACAAGTTGTATCAAGAAGTGGTATCATAAAACAAGTGGTTTCATGTACTGTACATAATCTATATAAAACAAGTATATGAAACTAATGGATATCAAATTACATAACTTTATGCAAAATAGCATATAATCTGAAATGAATTCTATCATAATAGTAGGCTTAATCAATTAACAACATACCATAATCAAGTAACCATCTTATAAAATGCAATTCTGTGTAAAATTGAATAATACATAATCGATTAAGTACTATTATAACCGATTAACATCAGTAAAATATGCATTGTTTTTCCTTTATTTTTTAAATAAGCTTCCATATATCACATTGCCTTTTGATCATGCCAAAAGGGAGAGAAAAGTTATTGTTTATGTTTTACAGGACTTGCAAGAAAAGATAGGTTGAGGCTTTCACAAAGAAAAAGAATAAATCACCAGATGCTCAAATTGAGGGGGAGAAATAGGGAGAAATGCACATCAACTTACAAGAAAATTGCAAAACATAGTTGATTACCATCAAGCATATCCAACAAAGAATTTTCAGATCCAACAAGCATTAACAAGTGTTTGTCATCATCAAAAAGGGGAGATTGAAGATGCAAGCGTGCATGAATAAGCAAGATTGTGTTTGCAAGCTTGCATCACATATATTTTGATGAAGACAAAGGTTCATGAAAGATGGAGTTTGATATGGACAAGAATCGTCAACAAATTTAAATGATCAAAGGACAAGCTTGAAGGGATGAGCAAATCAACAAAACAACAAAGTCAACAATAAAGTCAAGACTCAAGTTCATACAAGGCAAAGCATTCAAGAAAGTCTCACAAGCTAAAATCAATCATAACTAAAATGAGACTTACATGCATACGTACATGATTTACATGCACATGCATACATACATGATCATGTGTTTTGAATGTATACATACATGATCATACATGTTAGGTGTGTCTGCGCGAGAAGCAAAAGGTCTTGGTATTGAGCGATACCTGGCTGGGGCCTAATCGCGAAACGATTGGAGATCTTAGTAGGCGAGAGAGAGGTCAAATCGAGGTTGTCAAGTTCATAGAGATCAAGAACGTAGAGTCTTGCGTCTTGTATTGGAAGCTTGTTTTTAAGAGTACATTAAGATTCCCTAGTGAAGTAATATCTCTCAAGATCAGAAGGGGAGGCCTTGATGTAGTTTGCAGTGGACCGCAAACGAACCAAGATAAAAAAAACTGTGTTTCATTCTTCTTATCCCTTATCTTTTTATATTTCCACATTACTTGATTTAGTTAACTTGACATGCATATAATTCTGTGTTAATTGCATATTTTGTATTGTGCATTTACTATTCTTAATCTTCTGTAATAAGTGCATATAGGTTTAGTTGAATCTTGGTAATCTTGGAGATCGAAATAAAATTGTTTTCATTAAACAAGAACTAAATAATCAATTAAGGTGTTTAGTTAATCGATTAATAGCAGAATGAGTTAATCGATTATAGTTGTGTTTAATCGATTAAAGAGTGTAAATTTTGTGTATTCTATTTGTTTATCGAGCAATGGTAATTGTGTAACGTATCACCTATTCACTCCTCTCTAGGTGAGTTACAGAACCCTGTGGGACCCAACAATTACTCATTTTTTAAATCATTTCAATTGAGTCTTAAATTATTATAATTTATCCATACAATTTTCAACTTATTCCTTGTTAAGTTAGTAAGAGAGAAAGATGCACATAAATTTACATCTAACTTTCATCAATATTACACATTCATAACATTTTATTTTTATTATTTTCTCATCTCAAGTAAAATTACTTATTTTATAGAAGTTTAAAATAATTTATGGTTTTACCAAAAATTATTTTTGAAAAAACAAGGTTTAAACACTCAAATAATGACACACTTACTTAGATTCAAGAAAGGGATAAGAACATATAAACCAATTTACTCTGATTGTTATTGAAACAATAGAATTAGGACATTTAAATTGTCATTTCACTACGAAATATTTGCCCTAATCTCACTTGAGTGTGATTTCTCTCCTAAGATGTTAAAAAATGTTTGATTTTGAAAGAAATGAACACTACCCGTGAGATGGTGGTGGTTGTTTAGTCTTGTAATTGTGTATGAGCATACTATGTAAAATAGAATAATACTATGATAATTGAGCCACATAAAAGTTGGAATGTCAAAAAAAATTGTGTTCCATCCTAGTCAAAGAGGGCATATCGCCCGACGAAGATGGGACCGACCTGTGTCAAAAAAAATTGTGTTCAATCCTAGTCAAAGAGGGCATATCGCCCGATGAAGATGGGACCGACCCAGCTAAATCAGGTGTGAATAGACATGAGTCAGACTCTTGTTGTAAGACTGAGATGAAAAATAAGAGGGGTGAATTAGTTGTCTTAAATCTACGACAATTTTTTTGCAATTTATAGAGTTAGTAGCAGCGGAAAAGCTATACAGAAAAATATCAAATAAATTTAAGGAGATAAAGGAGAAGATAGTACTCGGAGATTTTTATATTGATTCACCTTCTTGTCCACCGAAGGTTACATCCAGTACTTTTGCAGTACAAGAGATTTCTTCACTAAACCTTACTCACTCTCTAATACCTATGTCACTTTTTGGAAAACAACATTTCTAAGTGACTATATCCTTTTTCTTATCACATCCTTATGAAAGAAAGTATTTCAGGAAATTGAATGAAGAAGACTTTAACTATGGCAAAGATTTCCTTTATAAGAACATATAAACCAATTTACTCTGATTGTTATTGAAACAATAGAATTAGGACATTTGAATTGTCATTTCACTACGAAAAATTTGCCATAATCTCACTTGAGTGTGATTTCTCTCCTAAGATGTTAAAAATGTTTGATTTTGAAAGAAATGAACACTACCCGTGAGATGGTGGTGGTTGTTTAGTCTTGTATTTGAGTATGAACGTGCTATGTAAAATAGAATAATACTATGATAATTGAGCCACATAAATAAAAGTTGGAATGTCAAAAAAAATTGTGTTCAATCCTAGTCAAAGAGGGCATATCGCCCGATGAAGATGGGACCGACCCAGCTAAATCAGGTGTGAATAGACATGAGTCGGACTCTTGTTGTAAGACTGAGATGACAAATAAGAGGGGGTGAATTAGTTGTCTTAAATCTACGACAATTTTTTTGCAATTTATAGAGTTAGTAGCAGCGGAAAAGCTATGCAGAAAAATATCAAGTAAATTTAAGAAGATAAATGAGAAGATAGTACTCGGAGATTTTTATATTGATCCACCTTCTTGTCCACCGAAGGTTACATCCAGTACTTTTGCAGCACAAGAGAATTCTTCACTAAACCTTACTCACTCTCTAATACCTATGTCACTTTTTGGAAAACAACATTTCCAAGTGACAATATCCTTTTTCTTATCACACCCTTATGGAAGAAAGTATTTCAGCAAATTGAATGAAGAAGACTTTAACTATGGCAAAGATTTCATTTACAAGATTTTAAACTGTGGTTTCTTGCAATCCGATACCTCTTTATACACTTAGTAATAATGATCAGAAGGTTTGAAAAACTTTGAAATAATACTTAAAGCAACTTCAGAAAATTAAATCTGAAAGTTAAGAATAAGTTGTAGAAATTGCAGAACAAGTATTTCGGAAAAGTTTAGGTTGTGTATGTGAGTTGTACATTTGAATTATCAGTTTCAATGCCTTTAAATAGGCTTTCCAATCAACCATAACACCTCTAAGAAAAGGTAGGATTCGATTGGAATGAAACCATCTCTTTTGGGATGAAAGTTGTGTAGTTTGAATCTGAACACTGGTGCAACAGCTCTCAGTAATCTATTACAGCATTGATGTAATCGATTACCCGAACATTTTGTCCAACTAAGTAATTGATTAACACACAGTGTAATCGATTACTCAAAGGATGTAATCGATTACCCATACATTTTGTTCAACTGAGTATTTAGATTACCATATTGTGTAATCAGTTACTCACGGGATGTAATCGATTACCCAAGTCAACTGAATAATTAGTTACTACAATGTGTAATCGGTTACTCAAAAAGGTATATCGATTACCCCATTCTGTTTTTGTTGGGTAACTCGTTTCTCACTCATATAACATGTTACTTAGTTCTGGTAACGTGTTACTTAGTCATAGTAACCTGTTACACAGTATTTTGAAAATTGTTTTCATTTATACTTGTAGTTTTCAAATTTATTTAAAAATATATTTGAGCATTACTACTATTTGTATATTATATAGTATAAGGATAGAAGTACCTATAGACTTAGACTCTAATTTCCTTGAATCTTTATCTTCATGGTCTTCATAAGTATTCTTTCTTTTCTTCTTTATGTGATGTTGGTGTTGTGAAGATTATCTGGTTCCTGACCTTGGCAAGGTTTTGACGAAGACACCAACATCACATAAAAGAAGAAAATGAAGAATACTTACGAAGACAATGAAGATAAAGCTTCAAGAAATTAAAATCTAAGTCTTTAGGTACTTCTATCCTTATACTCTAAACTATACACTTAGTAGTAATGCTCAAAAGTATTTTAAAATAAAATCGATAAACACAAGTATAAATGAAAACAATTTTCAAAATAATGTGTAACAGGTTACAAGATCTAAGTAACAGGTTACTGTGACAACGTAACAGGTTACCAGAACAAAGTAATAGGTTACATGAGTGAGAAACGAGTTATCCAACAAAAATTGATCAGAGTAATCGATTACACCATGTGGGTAACATATTACATAACACGGTAAATAATTACCAAGTTGGACAGAATAGTTGGGTAATCGATTACACCATTTGAGTAATCAACTACTGCTTGTGAAAATTAACTTCTCATTTGAACAGGCTTGTTGGGTAATCGATTACATCGATTAAGCAATCGATTACTAAGAGTTGTTACACCTATTTTTCAAATTCAAACCACACAGCTATCAACCCAAACGAAATGGTTTCATTCCAAATGAATCCTACCTTTTCATAGAGGTATTTTGGTTGATTGGAATTGCTATATAAAGGTTTTGAAACTCATTTTAAAAAATAAGAGTATACACAATTTCATAACATAACTTAGTTTGAAATCACTCACTAAAACTACAATTTTCTGAAATACTTTTTCTACACGGAAAATTTACGTGGGTAGTGTAGTTTGACTATATTATCTCACGTTTACTATAGGTTTTGAATTAATTATGGAACTAGTGTAGTTTTTCTGAATCTCGTGGATAGGGTCCACGACTTTGTTATAGTCGTGGATGGGGAATGCGATTTCCCTACAATGTCGTGGCTTAGAGCCACGACTTTCATACACATTCTATCTCCTCAAGCAAAGTCGTGGATAGCATGCACGACTTCCATAGTCGTGTATAGGATGCACAAGATTGAATGGACATGGTGAATTTTGAGTTTTCCTTTTACACGGACATGGTGAATTTTGAGTTTTCATTTTACACGGAATTTTGAGTTTTCCTTTTATTGAGTATAGTGTGAGCTTTTAAAATAAGTTAAGTTTATGATTTTTAGTGTATAAAAATAATAGGTTTAGATTAAATTGAATATGATAAATTTACTAAAGTGTTAGTTTTGTGGAATTTAGTTAATTTTTTATATTTTTGTTAACATTTTTAGAGTAGTTCTTTAAAAATAAAATGCATAAATTAAAATAATGAGACAATTTTATAGAAATGAAATTGATAATTCTATAACGAATTCGAAAATGATTACATTTAAAAAAACATAACAAGAATAAAAATTCATTATGGCGTGTATGAGATGATGTTCCACATCTAGGTTCCTTCCTCCTTCGAGGTGGTTGAACTCTTAGTTGTTGTTGTTGTTGTGATTGATGTTGTCTTACTTGTCCACTTCCACGTCTAACTAGTTGCGGCTCCTCCTCATCTTCGTTGTCATCATCTTCATCATGTTCGTCAGGTTGTGAAGGCATTGTTGGTTGATAATATTGTTGAGAGTTGAATTTCGACAATGGAGTATTTGAAATAGTACCAAACATTGATGGCATTCCTTGAAAATGCGAAGAAGATGCTAAGTGGGAGAAGGAGTAGTCACCCATTGCACTGAAACCTTAAAAACCAAAGGTTTGTTGTTGTTGTTGTTGAGGAGCAGAAGTTTGAGTGTATGCATGTGGATAAGTATTCGTCTGAGTTTGACTCTCATAATACTGCTGAAACTCAAGTGCAACAGGCATTTGAAACTGTTGTGTAGGAGGAGCTTGAGAAGTAGTTGAGGAGAAGGCAGATGAAAGTAGTTGAGCAAACGCTTCCATCATCTCATTGCGGTTTAGGTAGATGTCATTTAGTGACTGCAACGGATTTGGAAACACATTTGTAGGAGCATACCAATCCCGAATCATTTTAATAAAATTGTCCTGAAAAAAGTGGAAAAATTAGAATAATGAATATCTCAATACAATTTAAATAAATTAGAAATTGAAAAATTCATATTCGTCTGGAGATATGTATTTCCTTGTCATTTGTATGTACCACGGCATATATTGCAAGTAGTGATAAAAAGGGTGGTTATTCCATATTTGAATCCACTGGTTATGCTTTTGTGGCCAGCTGTTGTCATTTTTCCCACGTAGATCTATCTTGCGTTGTTTCTCCAGATTAATTGGATCTTCTAGGATGGGTTGTTGTAGACCAAACTGTCTCATAACTCGATCAACAGCATGTCACTCAACAAGTGCAAAGTAGATGAGTGGCACACGTGCTTATGCTATATCAGGTATTAGGCCCACATAGGTAATGTTCCTATATAGGGTCCAGACAAACTGATATATAAAAATAAATTAGTAATAAATTAATAACAAAAATATATAGAAATAATAATAAATAAATTAGTAATATAGAAATTACCTCATCAATGCGTAAGCGATCCAACATTGACCATAATATGTTGATTGCATGACCAGGAATGGTGGTATTGACCATATTATATGAAGTTAGTATGGAATAATAGTTTGAAATATAAAGTAATATAATTTGAAAGAAATTGAAAATAATATTTACCGTTGGACTAAAGGGAATATTTGTAATTCAGCGTCGTGTAGTCTAAAAGCCAGCATTGAGATGTGGTCATATGCCTATGACTGTAGAAGTAGCAAGCATCCTCCGATTTAAATCTGGCGAATTATCAGCGCCACACAACGTAATCCTCGATATAGACATGTCAATACAGCTGAATCCCAACTATATTGGTATGTCTATGATAAGTCTTGTAGCAATGGGAGATACATCAAGTGGACTCGTGACCCTTATGTATTTGGCATGAGGAAGCCTCCAATCATGCGCAATATGAAGGCTCTTGCATTTGGGTCCTTTGGCCCATAATCTATTTATCAGTTGGGATAGCACCCAACAAGTTGTGACAAATGATTTCCCAATTTGTGCTCTTAATTCCAGTAACAACAACTCCATTAATATGTAGCCCAAGTTAGTATGTGACGTCTTCAAGTGTTATAATGCACTCCCCAATAGGTAGATAGAAGGTATGAGTCTCCGGTTCCGATTGCACCAATATCTAGAATGTGGCCAAACGTGGTGTTACGAATAACTTCTAACACCAATTGTGATGGTAATCATTGCTAAAAATTGTATCTTGCACGAAACGTAACCTCTCCACCATTCCAAATGTTGGTGGAGACATGGTCTTTTTGAAGGGTGAGTAGGGAAGGATTAATAGGACCTGGACCAATATGTTCCATTTTTTTAGTAAGGATATCGAGAAATTGGGAAAGAATTGGAAGTATTTCGGATTTGGAAGGATTTGGTGTGAGAATGAAGGGGAGACGAGTTCTTAATTTCTAGTGACCAAAGTCGTGGATGGGGGTCAAGACTTAGGGGAAGTCGTGTATAGGGTCCATGACTTTCAAGCAGTTCCTGGAAGTTGTGCCCTAGCCCTGCATATTCTCTGGCTAGTACCCTAGCCTGGGCAAATCTCGTGGATATCATGTACAACTTAGGTTGAAGTCGTGGAGCCTGGCCACGAGTTTCAGAGCAGTAGTAAATGACATGCTTGGAAGTCGTGGATCCTACCCACGACTTTCATTAATCTGTGTCAATCTCGTGGATTCTGTCCATGATTTTCATTTAATTTCGTTTTGGTAAATGAAAATATTAAACGTAATTAAGGAGTGTAATTATTTAGGTTTTAATGAGTGTATTTATTTAGGTTTTAATGAGTGTATTTGTGTAGGTTTTAATGAGTGTATCTATTTAGGTTTTAATGAATGTATTTATTTAGGTTTTAATGAATGTATTTAGTTAGGGTTAGGGTATTTATTTAGGGTTATGGTTTTAATCTGTTTTTATATATATATAACACAAGTTAATGTTACATAATTAGAATTTCAATATATTACACAAGTTGATATTACATAACTTAGGTTTGCCTTGAACTTTGACCGACTTCCGTACTTCTAAATGGACATTTCTTCTTATTGTGTCCTTCACTCCTACACCACCCATATTTTTTAATTTGTTGGGATTGAGAATCATCCATTCCATTGTGTATGCGTGTAGTTTTTGGTCTTCTGGTATGGTGGTTCCTACGCATAACCGGAATAGGAATGAAGGTTTGACCTGAATAAGGAGGCCAATATTCTTCATTTCCAATGGGTTGAAACTCATGTCCATAAGTCTTCTACAAGTTCTCTAACTAATAAATTGGTAAGATAAACTGCCCATAATCTAAGTTCAATGATGCACATGTAGCAACAACGTAGGAGCATGTCAATCTAAGTGATTGAAATTCCCCACAATCACACCAATTTTCGATTAGTCTCACTGTGTATACCCTTGAGTGTTGACTCCCACCGGTACCAACAACTTCAACCTCCGAGACTCCTGATTCTCGTGAAAAACTATGTATTACTTGACATGTAGCTTTTCGGTTATTTTCATTGATCACCTTAGTCAATTCTTCGCAATATACAAGACCTGCCCTTATCATGTTAGTTGCTTCATTTCTATGGTGTACAAACTATAAGTTCAGCCTATGATATATTGCTCTAACAAGTGCAGTAATAGGCAAGGCTCTTGCTCCTTTCATAACGACATTAACACATTCTACCAAGTTCGTCGTCATATGGTTGTACTGTCTCCCATCGTCATATGATTGCGTCCATTTTTATTTTGGGATCTTGTCTAACCAAGTTTTTGCCCTCATATTTTTTTGACGCAATATAGCAAGCATTCACTCCAATCGAGGTCGCATCAACTCATACCCTACAACAAGTTTATTAATATTAAGATAAATCACATAAACAGATAATTTAACATAAATCACATAAATTTCAATACATACTCATTTCATTGACTTTTTCTTTCATATCAATATCTCATAACTCCTTGTTGAAATTGCTAGCAACATGACGGATGCAATATATAGATTGTGTATTACACCATTGTGGGAGCTCAGTACGAAGTGCAACCAACAAACATGTACCCTATCTGATATTATACAAATATTCAGTTGTGGGGTAACATATGTTCGAAGATTGTAGAAAAATGATTCTCATGCTTCTTTGGTCTCTCCTTCCATAATGGCAAATGCTACTGGGAATATACGTCTATTATCATCTTGTGAACTAGCTATTAGCAATATTCCAGTATATTTTCCAGTCAAGAATGTGTCATCCACTTGAAGGATTGGTTTGCAAAAAGCAAATCCTTCAATGCATGCCTTGAAAGCCCAAAATACCCTATCAAGAATTAAATTATTATGTTCTTCATGGTTAGATGTTGAATATGTTACAATTGTAGGTGGTGCCTAATATTGGACAACATTCAACCAACAAGGTAACTCCTTGTACGATCCCTCCCAGTCACCATAAATTTGGGACATTCCCATTTGTTTAGCAGTCCAAGCCTTCCTATATGTCACTGTATAACCAAAATGAGTGACTACATCTTTGACTAATGCTTTAATTGGTATACCAGGATCTTCATATACTAGTTGAACAATGCAGTTTGCGATGAATGATGAGTTCAATTTCGTGTGATCTTGAGAAATATTAGTGGATACACAAGTGTTTCTTCCACTAATTTTTCTAATCTCTCAAATATCACGCGTCACACTTTTTGATGCCCCAATTCTCCACTCACACCCAACACCATAATATTTACATTTTGCAACATATCTATCTGGCCTAGACTTATCCACATGGTAATCAACAAAATTCCTAATATGAGACTATTTTACAGCATTTATTATTGCTTCCTTTGATTCAAATTGCATACCAACAAAGAGATCATTATCAACATCATTACTTATGTAAGTACTTCTATATGGAAAATTGTGTCCACACTGATAATCAATGCTAACGAAAAAAGATGAAGGAGTATCATATGTTATACTAACGGGTTCACTAGTGGTAATTTGAACATCATCATCATCATCAACATGTAGCTCAATGTCCTCCTCATCACTAAAATTACTAACAATATCTCTAATAATTGTCATCTACATATAAATATATAGTAACATTAAATAAAATTAATACAAGTAAATGAACTAAAAAATATAATATATTTTTAGTTACCTTGTTTAATCACACTTCTTCAATTACGAATTACTCTAAATATTTTTCTTGCGTTTTCTTCCTTCGGTGTGGTTTGAGCCGGCCGGGGTGGGGGTATATATGTTGTTTGGATATCATGGATCGTAGACACGACTTGGATCTCGTGTCCTATGTCCACGACAATTGGATGAAAGTCGTGTACCTGGTCCACAACATTGCCATGAAAGTCGTGTCCCAGGTGCACAACTTATATGAAGGCTGAAATGGTGTAAGAAAGGCGTGGCTCTAAGCCATGACATTGCAGGGAAATCGCATTCCCCATCCACGACTTCACCAAAGTAACCGTATCCACGACATTCGTAAAAACTATACTAGTTCCGTAATTAATTTAAAACTTATACTAAATGTGGGATAGTGTAGTCAAAGTACACTACCGATGTAAATTTTCCTGTTCTACACTTGGTCCAACTTGTTCATAACTTTCAGAACTTGATTTGCAAAGTTGTCTTAAGTGTTATTGCAAGTTATTCAAACCTTGTGAGCATTAGTACTAAAGTATACATTGAGGTATTGGATTGCAAGAGTTTATAACTTCAAAATCTTGAAAGGAAATCCATTGTCATTGTTAAACATATTTTTCATTCAAAGTTATGAATTACTTTCTTTCACATGGTGTAATAAGAAAGGGGATAGCGTCACTTGGAAATGGTGTTTTCCAAAGAGTGATATAGGTGTTAGAGAGTAAGTAGGGTAAAAGGGAATCTCGGGGTGAGAAATTGTAATTACTACTCTTAATATCTAGTGAAGAAATCTCTTGTGTTGCAAGAGTATTGGATGTAGCATTCGGTGGAGGTGGACCAGTATAAAAACATATGTGTACTCTCTTCTCTTTATATCCTTACATTTAATTGATTATTTCTGCATATTATTTTCCGCTGCTATTAACTCTTAAATTGTGCAGAAAAATCGGTCATAGTTTTAAAGAACTAATTCCCCCCCCCCCCCCTTTAGTTGCCATCTCAGTCTTACAATTGGCACCAGAGCTTTTTTTGAGTAATTTATTCTCAAAACTGATCCTCCTTCAAAGATGGCCGCAAGATCATTTCTAGGAGAAAGTGAACCCTTCACAGTTGTCAATAGTATATGGAAAGTAAACCCAAAATCTTCATGGAATATGAAGACCAAAAGAAAGTGCAATACGATCTTAAAACTAAAAATATTCTTGTGTCGGCTCTAGAAGAAAAAGAATTCCTTAGAGTGTCAAGTTGCAAAACATCGAAAGAAATTTGGGACACTCTAGAAAGGATACATGGAGCCAAAGAAGTACAAAGGTCTACAACAAATAATGAAACATCAACATCAAAGCAAAAATCTACATGCTCTATATGTAGAAAACTAGATCATCTTAAATGTGTTTGTCCAGCCCTACAAAAGCATCATACTTTCAAAAGAAAGAAGAACAAGAGGCGTAGAAGAACAAATGTTATATTAGAAGATAAAGATGATGGTTCAAATGCAGAACTCAAAATTAAGGAGCAATCACATATTTCCTTGATGGCTTCACACAAATCAAACGATGATTATGAGGTTAGTAACTCCGAACCAAATGATACATTTTCATATGATGAGTTACAAAATGCTTTTAATGATTTGCATGAAGAATATGTTAAGCTTTCCAAACTTTTCCTAAAACAGAAAAATGAAATTTTTATTTTGGAAAGCCATAACAATGTTCTAAAGAGAGATATTGAAAAACCCATGTTTTCCTCATGTCAAAAATGTGTTGCTCTTGAAACTAAAGTTTCAATATTAAGTCTTGAACTTAATAAACTCAACAAGAGCAGTCACAATTTAGACAAGATCATAAAAGTCCAAAGACATTCAATAGACCGTGGAGGTCTTGGCTATGCAAATAGTCATATGGTTAAAAACGAGAATATCTTAGGAAAAACAATTGTGGGAAGTACTATAAAGTTTTATAAAGAAAGTGTCCATACTAACCCTATTTTTAAAATAAAATCTTGGACACATAAGCATCTACCCACTTGTTCTTACTATGGTAAAATTGGTCACACACCTAACACTTGTCATATTAGAAAATATGGTGTGTCATCTGGCCAATAAAAATGGATATCAAAAGTTGTTAACCCCATAGGACCCAAATCACATTAGGTACCTAGAAAATATTTTTAATTTATTTTGCAGAGTGCTTGAAAGCCATAAGCATAAATGTATTATCATGACAATGACTTTTCAAAGCACATAGCACATGGAGTTTCAAAACTATCATTTATTCAAGTAATAAAGGCCTTGATACCTATAAAGTGAACATCCAAAGAAAGTTCCTAGGTATAGATAACATTGTTATTTTTTTTTAAATCTAAGTGTTTGGTACGAACGTCTAACAAACTTTCTGAAAGTGTGCATGTCAAGAGGAACACTTTGGAAAGCTCTCCTTGAATGTCATGGTTTTGATGAGGACAACTTGTGCCTAAAAGAGCTTGAAGATCATCAACAAATCAGCGTGCTTAAGTCTTTATTTGGTACTAGGCTTAGACTAGATTCTAGTTTAAGTTGAGTCGA